>NW_027196095.1:0-109095 GCF_038502225.1 Cherax quadricarinatus | reverse complement strand
AGGGAGTGTATGACAGAGCTTCACTGCTGCAGGGAGTGTAGGCAGACCTGACAGAGCTTCACTGCTGCAGGGAGTGTATGACAGAGCTTCACTTCTGCAGGGAGTGTATGACAGAGCTTCACTGCTGCAGGGAGTGTATGACAGAGCTTCACTGCTGCAGGGAGTGTCTGACAGAGCTTCACTGCTGCAGGGAGTGTATGACAGAGCTTCACTGCGGCAGGGAGTGTATGACAGAGCTTCACTGCTGCAGGGAGTATGTGGCAGAGCTTCACTGCTGCAGGGAGTGTATGACAGAGCTTCACTGCTGCAGGGAGTGTATGACAGAGCTTCACTGCTGCAGGGAGTGTATGACAGAGCTTCACTTCTGCAGGGAGTGTATGACAGAGCTTCACTGCTGCAGGGAGTGTGTGGCAGAGCTTCACTGCTGCAGGGAGTGTATGACAGAGCTTCACTTCTGCAGGGAGTGTGTGGCAGAGCTTCACTGCTGCAGGGAGTATGTGGCAGAGCTTCACTGCTGCAGAGAGTGTATGACAGAGCTTCACTTCTGCAGGGAGTGTATGACAGAGATTCACTGCTGCAGGGAGTGTATGACAGAGCTTCACTGCTGCAGGGAGTGTATGACAGAGCTTCAGTGCAGGGAGTGGCAGAGCTTCACTGCTGCAGAGAGTGTATGACAGAGCTTCACTTCTGCAGGGAGTGTATGACAGAGATTCACTGCTGCAGGGAGTGTATGACAGAGCTTCACTGCTGCAGGGAGTGTATGACAGAGCTTCAGTGCTGCAGGGAGTGTATGACAGAGCTTCACTGCTGCAGGGAGTGTGTGGCAGAGCTTCACTGCTGCAGGGAGTTTATGACACAGCTTCACTTCTGCAGGGAGTGTATGACAGAGATTCACTGCTGCAGGGAGTGTATGACAGAGCTTCACTGCTGCAGGGAGTGTATGACAGAGCTTCACTGCTGCAGGGAGTGTGTGGCAGAGCTTCACTGCTGCAGGGAGTGTATGACAGAGCTTCACTTCTGCAGGGAGTGTATGACAGAGCTTCACTGCTGCAGGGAGTGTATGACAGAGCTTCACTTCTGCAGGGAGTGTATGACAGAGCTTCACTGCTGCAGGGAGTGTGAGGCAGAGCTTCACTGCTGCAGGGAGTGTATGACAGAGCTTCACTGCGGCAGGGAGTGTATGACAGAGCTTCACTTCTGCAGGGAGTGTATGGCAGAGCTTCACTGCTGCAGGGAGTGTATGACAGAGCTTCAGTGCTGCAGGGAGTGTATGAGAGAGCTTCACTGCTGCAGGGAGTGTATGGCAGAGCTTCACTGCTGCAGGGAGTGTATGACAGAGCTTCAGTGCTGCAGGGAGTGTATGAGAGAGCTTCACTGCTGCAGGGAGTGTATGACAGAGCTTCAGTGCTGCAGGGAGTGTATGACAGAGCTTCACTTCTGCAGAGCTTCGTTGTTGCCAGGGAGTGTATGACAGAGCTTCACTGCTGCTGCAGGGAGTGTATGACAGAGCTTCACTGCTGCAGGGAGTGTAGGGAGTGACAGAGCTTCACTTCTGCAGGGAGTGTATGACAGAGCTTCACTGCTGCTGTATGACAGAGCTTCACTGCTGCAGGGAGTGAATGACAGAGCTTCACTGAGGGAGTGTATGGCAGAGCTTCACTGCTGCAGGGAGTGTATGAGAGAGCTTCATGGAGTGCTGCAGGGAGTGTATGACAGAGCTTCACTGCTGCAGGGAGTGTATGACAGAGCTTCACTGCTGCAGGGAGTGTATTCATTGAGGGAGAGTATGACAGAGCTTCACTGCTGCAGGTAGTGTACGACAGAGCTTCATTGGGTAACATAAAAATAGGTTGGACAAATATAAACTGGAATGAGGCAGCTTGTTTCAGTGTTCACTCTCTGTGCTTTGTGTAGTATAACAGGAGAAACTATGTGATGGCAGGGTTTACTGTTTTCAGGAGGATTCTTGCTAAGACTTCGGAGATGGTGAAGCTGCCGTTGTTTTGTTTAATTGTATTCGAAACAGCGATCAGTGCTGATTCAAGGCACTTGCGTGTGCGGAAATTAGTTTCTTTTATCACTAATTGGGCGTCTCTGAATTTCATAAGATGACTGGTGGAATTTCGGTGTTGTACACAGGCGTTGTTTAAGTTGTCGTTCCTACATGCGTATATGTGTTCATTGAGGCGGGTGTCGAGGTTTCTTGCTGTTTCACCTACGTAGATCTTGTCACAGCCTCCACAGGGTATAGTGTAAACTCCTGCATTGACTGGTTCGTGGTGCTTGGGTTTTGTCCTGGTTAGATCCTTTATTGAAGTGGTAGAAGCGATGGCGACTCTGGTGTTAGCTTGTGAAAGTACTTTTGAGACGTTTAGTGCAACCTGGCTGTTGGGAAGAATTATAACTTTGTTGGGAGCGGTGTTGGATGCGGTGGAGAATTTGATGGATCTTGAAGAATCATCAATTCTCCTCGCATCAAGCACCGCTCCTGTTTTGAAGGTTGCTAATTCTTCCCAACAAGCCAGGTTGCACTATTGTCTCAAAAGCGTACTTTCTGAGCTAACACCAAGAGTCCATCACTCTGCTCAATCCAAGATTCATCTGAGACAAAGCAAGCCTCTATTCAATCAATGCAGGAAGGTTACGCCTGCCTGTGAGCTGTGACAGATCTACGTGAGTGGCTGGCCTCGACCTTACCGCCTCGTTGAACACGCTGCTATGTAGGAACGACTATTCAAACAAACTGCCTGTGTGGCTCACCAATTGCCAGTCACCGGTCATCTTATGAGGGTGCCGAAGACACCCAAAATCGTGATACTGTGCACTAAAGCAGGGAGTGTATGACAGAGCTTCACTGCTGCAGGGAGTGTATGACAGAGCTTCACTGCTGCAGGGAGTGTATGACAGAGCTTCACTGCTGCAGGGAGTGTATGACAGAGCTTCACTGCTGCAGGGAGTGTATGACAGAGCTTCACTGCTGCAGGGAGTGTATGACAGAGCTTCACTGCGGCAGGGAGTGTATGACAGAGCTTCACTTCTGCAGGGAGTGTATGGCAGAGCTTCACTGCTGCAGGGAGTGTATGACAGAGCTTCAGTGCTGCAGGGAGTGTATGAGAGAGCTTCACTGCTGCAGGGAGTGTATGACAGAGCTTCAGTGCTGCAGGGAGTGTATGACAGAGCTTCACTTCTGCAGGGAGTGTATGACAGAGCTTCACTTCTGCAGGGAGTGTATGACAGAGCTTCACTGCTGCAGGGAGTGTATGACAGAGCTTCACTTCTGCAGGGAGTGTATGACAGAGCTTCACTGCTGCAGGGAGTGTATGACAGAGCTTCACTGCTGCAGGGAGTGTATGACAGAGCTTCACTGCTGCAGGGAGTGTATGACAGAGCTTCACTTGCTGCAGGGAGTGTATGACAGAGCTTCACTGCTGCAGGGAGTGTATGACAGAGCTTCACTGCTGCAGGGAGTGTATGACAGAGCTTCACTGCTGCAGGGAGTGTATGACAGAGCTTCACTGCTGCAGGGAGTGTATGACAGAGCTTCACTGCTGCAGGGAGTGTATGACAGAGCTTCACTGCTGCAGGGAGTGTATGACAGAGCTTCACTTCTGCAGGGAGTGTATGACAGAGCTTCACTGCTGCAGGGAGTGTATGACAGAGCTTCACTGCTGCAGGGAGTGTATGACAGAGCTTCACTGCTGCAGAGCTTCACTGGCAGGGAGTGTATGACAGAGCTTCACTGCTGCAGGGAGTGTATGACAGAGCTTCACTGCTGCAGGGAGTGTATGCAGAGCTTCACTGCTGCTGGGGAGTGTATGACAGAGCTTCACTGCTGCAGGGAGTGTATGATAGAGCTTCACTGCTGCAGGGAGTGTATGAGGGAGTGTATGACAGAGCTTCACTGCTGCAGGGAGTGTATGACAGAGCTTCACTGCTGCAGGGAGTGTATGACAGAGCTTCACTGCTGCAGGGAGTGTATGACAGAGCTTCACTGCTGCAGGGAGTGTATGACAGAGCTTCACTGCTGCAGGGAGTGTATGACAGAGCTTCACTGCTGCAGGGAGTGTATGACAGAGCTTCACTGCTGCAGGGAGTGTATGACAGAGCTTCACTGCTGCAGGGAGTGTATGACAGAGCTTCACTGCTGCAGGGAGTGTATGACAGAGCTTCACTGCTGCAGGGAGTGTATGACAGAGCTTCACTGCTGCAGGGAGTGTATGACAGAGCTTCACTGCTGCAGGGAGTGTATGACAGAGCTTCACTGCTGCAGGGAGTGTATGACAGAGCTTCACTGCTGCAGGGAGTGTATGACAGAGCTTCACTGCTGCAGGGAGTGTATGACAGAGCTTCACTGCTGCAGGGAGTGTATGACAGAGCTTCACTGCTGCAGGGAGTGTATGACAGAGCTTCACTGCTGCAGGGAGTGTATGACAGAGCTTCACTGCTGCAGGGAGTGTATGACAGAGCTTCACTGCTGCAGGGAGTGTATGACAGAGCTTCACTGCTGCAGGGAGTGTATGACAGAGCTTCACTGCTGCAGGGTGTGTATGACAGAGCTTCATTGCTGCAGGGAGTGTATGACAGAGCTTCACTGCTGCATGGAGTGTATGACAGAGCTTCAGGGAGTGTATGACAGAGCTTCACTGCTGCAGGGAGTGTATGACAGAGCTTCACTGCTGCAGGGAGTGTATGACAGAGCTTCACTTCTGCAGGGAGTGTATGACAGAGCTTCACTTGTATGACTGCAGGGAGTGTATGACAGAGCTTCACTGCTGCAGGGAGTGTATGACAGAGCTTCACTGCTGCAGGGAGTGTATGACAGAGCTTCACTGCTGCAGGGAGTGTATGACAGAGCTTCACTGCTGCAGGGAGTGTATGACAGAGCTTCACTGCAGGGAGTGTATGACAGAGCTTCAGCAGGGAGTGTATGACAGAGCTTCACTGCTGCAGGGAGTGTATGACAGAGCTTCACTGCTGCAGGGAGTGTATGACAGAGCTTCACTGCTGCAGGGAGTTCACTGTATGTATGACAGAGCTTCACTGCTGCAGGGAGTGTATGACAGAGCTTCACTGCTGCAGGGAGTGTATGACAGAGCTTCACTGCTGCAGGGAGTGTATGACAGAGCTTCACTGCTGCAGGGAGTGTATGACAGAGCTTCACTGCTGCAGGGAGTGTATGACAGAGCTTCACTGCTGCAGGGAGTGTATGACAGAGCTTCACTGCTGCAGGGAGTGTATGACAGAGCTTCACTGCTGCAGGGAGTGTATGACAGAGCTTCACTGCTGCAGGGAGTGTATGACAGAGCTTCACTGCTGCAGGGAGTGTATGACAGAGCTTCACTGCTGCAGGGAGTGTATGACAGAGCTTCACTTCTGCAGGGAGTGTGTGGCAGAGCTTCACTGCTGCAGGGAGTGTATGACAGAGCTTCACTGCTGCAGGGAGTGTGTGGCAGAGCTTCACTGCTGCAGGGAGTGTATGACAGAGCTTCACTGCTGCAGGGAGTGTATGACAGAGCTTCACTGCTGCAGGGAGTGTATGACAGAGCTTCACTGCTGCAGGGAGTGTGTGGCAGAGCTTCACTGCTGCAGGGAGTGTATGACAGAGCTTCACTGCTGCAGGGAGTGTATGACAGAGCTTCACTGCTGCAGGGAGTGTATGACAGAGCTTCACTGCTGCAGGGAGTGTATGACAGGGAGTGTATGACAGAGCTTCACTGCAGGGAGTGTATGACAGAGCTTCACTGCTGCAGGGAGTGTATGACAGAGCTTCACTGCTGCAGGGAGTGTATGACAGAGCTTCACTGTATGACTGCAGGGAGTGTATGACAGAGCTTCACTGCTGCAGGGAGTGTATGACAGAGCTTCAGGGAGTGTATGACAGAGCTTCACTTCTGCAGGGAGTGTATGACAGAGCTTCACTGCTGCAGGGAGGGAGTGTATGTATGACAGAGCTTCACTGCTGCAGGGAGTGTATGACAGAGCTTCACTGCTGCAGGGAGTGTATGACAGAGCTTCACTGCTGCAGGGAGTGTATGACAGAGCTTCACTGCTGCAGGGAGTGTATGACAGAGCTTCACTGCTGCATGGAGTGTATGACAGAGCTTCACTGCTGCAGGGAGTGTATGACAGAGCTTCACTGCTGCAGGGAGTGTATGACAGAGCTTCACTGCTGCAGGGAGTGTATGACAGAGCTTCACTGCTGCATGGAGTGTATGACAGAGCTTCACTGCTGCAGGGCAGTGTATGAGAGCTTCAGAGCTTCACTGCTGCAGGGAGTGTATGACAGAGCTTCACTGCTGCAGGGAGTGTATGACAGAGCTTCACTTGCTGCAGGGAGTGTATGACAGAGCTTCACTGCAGGGAGTGTATGACAGAGCTTCAGCAGGGAGTGTATGACAGGGAGTGTATGACAGAGCTTCACTGCTGCAGGGAGTGTATGACAGAGCTTCACTGCTGCTGTATGCTTCAGGGAGTGTATGACAGAGCTTCACTGCTGCAGGGAGTGTATGACAGAGCTTCACTGCTGCAGGGAGTGTATGACAGAGCTTCACTGCTGCAGGGAGTGTATGACAGAGCTTCACTGCTGCAGGGAGTGTAGGACAGAGCTTCACTGCTGCAGGGAGTGTATGACAGAGCTTCAGTGCTGCAGGGAGTGTATGACAGAGCTTCAGTGCTGCAGGGAGTGTATGACAGAGCTTCACTGCTGCAGGGAGTGTATGACAGAGCTTCAGGCAGGGAGTGTATGACAGAGCTTCACTGCTGCAGGGAGTGTTTGTCAGAGCTTCACTGCTGCAGGGAGTGTATGACAGAGCTTCACTGCTGCAGGGAGTGTATGACAGAGCTTCACTGCTGCAGGGAGTGTTTGTCAGAGCTTCACTGCTGCAGGGAGTGTATGACAGAGCTTCACTGCTGCTTCAGGCAGGGAGTGTATGACAGAGCTTCACTGCTGCTGCAGGGAGTGTATGACAGAGCTACACTGCTGCAGGGAGTGTATGACAGAGCTTCACTGCTGCAGGGAGTGTATGACAGAGCTTCACTGCTGCAGGGAGTGTATGAGCAGAGCTTCACTGCTGCAGGGAGTGTATGACAGAGCTTCACTGCTGCAGGGAGTGTATGACAGAGCTTCACTGCTGCAGGGAGTGTATGACAGAGCTTCACTGCTGCAGGGAGTGTATGACAGAGCTTCACTGCTGCAGGGCGTGTATGACAGAGCTTCACTTGTGCAGGGAGTGTATGACAGAGCTTCACTGCAGGGAGTGTATGACAGAGCTTCACTGCAGGGAGTGTATGACAGAGCTACACTGCTGCAGGGAGTGTATGACAGAGCTTCACTGCTGCAGGGAGTGTATGACAGAGCTTCACTGCTGCAGGGAGTGTATGACAGAGCTTCACTGCTGCAGGGAGTGTATGACAGAGCTTCACTGCTGCAGGGAGTGTATGACAGAGCTTCACTGCTGCAGGGTGTATGACAGAGCTTCATGCAGTAGACAGAGCTTCACTGCTGCAGGGAGTGTATGACAGAGCTTCACTTCTGCAGGGAGTGTATGACAGAGCTTCACTGCTGCAGGGAGTGTATGACAGAGCTTCACTTCTGCAGGGAGTGTATGACAGAGCTTCACTGCTGCAGGGAGTGTATGACAGAGCTTCAGGGAGTGTATGACAGAGCTTCACTGCTGCAGGGAGTGTATGACAGAGTGTATGACAGAGCTTCACTGCTGCAGGGAGTGTATGACAGAGCTTCACTGCTGCAGGGAGTGTATGACAGAGCTACACTGCTGCAGGGAGTGTATGACAGAGCTTCACTGCTGCAGGGAGTGTATGACAGAGCTTCACTTCACTGCTGCAGGGAGTGTATGACAGAGCTACACTGCTGCAGGGAGTGTATGACAGAGCTTCACTGCTGCAGGGAGTGTATGACAGAGCTTCACTGCTGCAGGGAGTGTATGACAGAGCTTCACTGCTGCAGGGAGTGTATGACAGAGCTTCACTGCTGCAGGGAGTGTATGACAGAGCTTCACTGCTGCAGGGAGTGTATGACAGAGCTTCACTGCTGCAGGGAGTGTATGACAGAGCTTCACTGCTGCAGGGAGTGTATGACAGAGCTTCACTGCTGCAGGGAGTGTATGACAGAGCTTCACTGCTGCAGGGAGTGTATGACAGAGCTTCACTTGCTGCAGGGAGTGTATGACAGAGCTTCACTCCTGCAGGGAGTGTATGACAGAGCTTCACTGCTGCAGGGAGTGTATGACAGAGCTTCATTGTAGCCAGGGAGTGTATGACAGAGCTTCACTGCCGCAGGGAGTGTATGACAGAGCTTCACTGCTGCAGGGAGTGTATGACATAGCTGACAGAGCTTCACTGCTGTATGACAGAGCTTCAGGCTGCAGGGAGTGTATGACAGAGCTTCACTGCTGCAGGGAGTGTATGACAGAGCTTCACTTCTGCAGGGAGTGTATGACAGAGCTTCACTGCTGCAGGGAGTGTATGACAGAGCTTCACTGCTGCAGGGAGTGTATGACAGAGCTTCACTGCTGCAGGGAGTGTATGACAGAGCTTCACTTGCTGCAGGGAGTGTATGACAGAGCTTCACTGCTGCAGGGAGTGTATGACAGAGCTTCACTTGCTGCAGGGCAGGGAGAGTATGACAGAGCTTCACTGCTGCAGGGAGTGTACGACAGAGCTTCACTGCTGCAAGGAGTTTATTACAGAGCTTTTTTGCTGCAGGGAGTGTATGACAGAGCTTCATTGCTGCCAGGGAGTGTATGACAGAGCTTCACTGCCGCAGTGAGTGTATGACAGAGCTTCACTGCTGCAGGGAGTGTAGGGAGTGTATGACAGAGCTTCACTGCTGCAGGGAGTGTATGACAGAGCTTCACTGCTGCAGGGAGTGTATGACAGAGCTTCACTGCTGCTGGGAGTGTATGACAGAGCTTCACTGCTGCAGGGAGTGTATGACAGAGCTTCACTGCTGCAGGGAGTGTATGACAGAGCTTCACTTGCTGCAGGGAGTGTATGAGCTTCACTGAGCTGTCACAGAGCTTCACTGCTGCAGGGAGTGTATGACAGAGCTTCACTGCTGCAGGGAGTGTATGACAGAGCTTCACTGCTGCAGGGAGTGTATGACAGAGCTTCACTGCTGCAGGGAGTGCAGGGAGTGTATGACAGAGCTTCACTGCTGCAGGGAGTGTATGACAGAGCTTCACTGCTGCAGGGAGTGTATGACAGAGCTTCACTGCTGCAGGGAGTGTATGACAGAGCTTCACTTGCTGCAGGGAGTGTACGACAGAGCTTCATTGTTGCCAAGGAGTGTATGACAGAGCTTCACTGCTGCAGGGATTGTGTGAGAGAGCATCGTTTTTGCCAGGGAGTGTATGACAGAGCTTCACTGCTTCAGAGAGTGTATGACAGAGCTTCACTGCTTCAGAGAGTGTATGACAAAGCTTCACTGCTGAAGGGAGTGTATGACAGAGCTTCATTGTTGACAGGGAGTGTATCAGAGAGCTTCACTGCTTCAGGGAGTGTATGACATAGCTTCACTGCTGCAGGGAGTGTATGACAGAGCTTCACTGCTGCAGGGAGTATGACAGAGCTTCACTTGTGCAGGGAGTGTATGACAGAGCTTCACTGCTGCAGGGAGTGTATGACAGAGCTTCACTGCTGCAGGGAGTGTATGACAGAGCTTCACTGCTGCAGGGAGTGTATGACAGAGCTTCACTGCTGCAGGGAGTGTATGACAGAGCTTCACTGCTGCATGGAGTGTATGACAGAGCTTCACTGCTGCATGGAGTGTATGACAGAGCTTCACTGTAGGGAGTGTATGACAGAGCTTCACTGCTGCAGGGAGTGTATGACAGAGCTTCACTGCTGCAGGGAGTGTATGACAGAGCTTCACTGCTGCAGGGAGTGTATGACAGAGCTTCATTGCTGCAGGGAGTGTATGACAGAGCTTCACTGCTGCAGGGAGTGTATGACAGAGCTTCACTGCTGCAGGGAGTGTATGACAGAGCTTCACTTGCTGCAGGGAGTGTATGACAGAGCTTCACTGCTGCAGGGAGTGTATGACAGAGCTTCACTGCTGCAGGGAGTGTATGACAGAGCTTCACTGCAGAGAGTGTATGACAGAGCTTCACTTCTGCAGGGAGTGTATGACAGAGATTCACTGCTGCAGGGAGTGTATGACAGAGCTTCACTGCTGCAGGGAGTGTATGACAGAGCTTCACTTCTGCAGGGAGTGTATGACAGAGCTTCACTGCTGCAGGGAGTGTATGACAGAGCTTCACTGCTGCAGGGAGTGTATGACAGAGCTTCACTGCTGCAGGGAGTGTATGACAGAGCTTCAGGGAGTGTATGACAGAGCTTCATTGCAGGGAGTGTATGACAGAGCTTCACTTCACTGCTGCAGGGAGTGTATGACAGAGCTTCACTTGCTGCAGAGCTTCAGCAGGAGTGTATGACAGAGCTTCACTGCTGCAGGGAGTGTATGACAGAGCTTCATTGCTGCCAGGGAGTGTATGACAGAGCTTCACTGCTGCAGGGAGTGTATGACAGAGCTTCACTTGCTGCAGGGAGTGTATGACAGAGCTTCACTGCTGCAGGGAGTGTATGACAGAGCTTCACTTGTGCTGGGAGTGTATGACAGAGCTTCACTTGAGGGAGTGTATGACAGAGCTTCACTTCTGCAGGGAGTGTATGACAGAGCTTCACTGCAGGGAGTGTATGACAGAGCTTCACTGGCAGGGAGTGTATGACAGAGCTTCAATGCTGCAGGGAGTGTATGACAGAGCTTCACTTGCTGCAGGGAGTGTATGAGCAGAGCTTCACTGCAGGGAGTGTATGACAGAGCTTCACTGCAGGGAGTGTATGACAGAGCTTCACTTGTATGTGTATGACAGAGCTTCACTGCTGCAGGAAGTGTATGACAGAGCTTCACTGCTGCAGGGAGTGCATGAGCTTCAGTGCAGGGAGTGTATGACAGAGCTTCACTGCTGCAGGGAGTGTATGACAGAGCTTCACTGCTGCAGGGAGTGTATGACAGAGCTTCACTGCTGCAGGGAGTGTATGACAGAGCTTCACTGTTGCAGGGAGTGTATGACAGAGCTTCACTGCTGCAGGGAGTGTATGACAGAGCTTCACTGACAGAGCTTCACTGCTGCAGGAAGTGTATGACAGAGCTTCACTGCTGCAGGGAGTGTATGACAGAGCTTCACTGCTGCAGGGAGTGTATGACAGAGCTTCACTGCTGCAGGGAGTGTATGACAGAGCTTCATTCTTACCAGGGAGTGTATGACAGCTTCACTGGCAGTGTATGACAGAGCTTCACTGCTGCAGGGAGTGTATGACAGAGCTTCACTTCTGCAGGGAGTGTATGACAGAGCTTCAGTGCTGCAGGGAGTGTATGACAGAGCTTCACTGCTGCAGGGAGTGTATGACAGAGCTTCACTGCTGCAGGGAGTGTATGACAGAGCTTCACTGCTGCAGGGAGTGTATGACAGAGCTTCACTTCTGCAGGGAGTGTATGCAGGGAGTGTATGACAGAGCTTCACTGCTGCAGGGAGTGTATGACAGAGCTTCACTGCTGCAGGGAGTGTATGACAGAGCTTCACTGCTGCAGGGAGTGTATGACAGAGCTTCACTGTGCAGGGAGTGTATGACAGAGCTTCACTGCTGCAGGGAGTGTATGACAGAGCTTCACTGCTGCAGGGAGTGTATGACAGAGCTTCACTGCTGCAGGGAGTGTATGACAGAGCTTCACTGCTGCAGGGAGTGTATGAGGGAGAGCTTCACTGCTGCAGGGAGTGCATGACAGAGCTTCACTGCTGCAGGGAGTGTATGACAGAGCTTCACTGCTGCAGGGAGTGTATGACAGAGCTTCACTGCTGGCTGCAGGGAGTGTATGACAGAGCTTCACTGCTGCAGGGAGTGTATGACAGAGCTTCACTGCTGCAGGGAGTGTATGACAGAGCTTCACTGCAGCACGGAGTGTATGACAGAGCTTCACTGCTGCAGGGAGTGTATGACAGAGCTTCAGTGCTGCAGGGAGTGTATGACAGAGCTTCACTGCTGCAGGGAGTGTATGACAGAGCTTCACCGCTGCAGGGAGCGTATGACAGCGCTTCACTGCTGCAGGGAGTGTATGACAGAGCTTCACTGCTGCAGGGAGTGTATGACAGAGCTTCACTGCTGCAGGGAGTGTATGACAGAGCTTCACTGCTGCAGGGAGTGTATGACAGAGCTTCACTGCTGCAGGGAGTGTATGACAGAGCTTCACTGCTGCAGGGAGTGTATGACAGAGCTTCACTGCAGGGAGTGTATGACAGAGCTGCAGGGAGTGTATGACAGAGCTTCACTGCTGCAGGGAGTGTATGACAGAGCTTCACTGCTGCAGGGAGTGTATGACAGAGCTTCACTGCTGCAGGGAGTGTATGACAGAGCTTCACTGCTGCAGGGAGTGTATGACAGAGCTTCACTGCTGCAGGGAGTGTATGACAGAGCTTCACTTGCTGCAGAGCTTCAGGGAGTGTATGACAGAGCTTCACTGCTTCAGAGAGTGTATGACAGAGCTTCACTGCTGCAGTGAGTGTATGACAGAGCTTCATTGTTGACATGGTGTTCATGACAGAGCTTCATTCTTACCAGGGAGTGTATGACAGACCTTCACTGCTGCAAGGAGTTTATGACAGAGCTTCACTGCTGCAGGGAGTGTATGACAGAGCTTCATTGTTGACAGGGAGTGTATCAGAGAGCTTCACTGCTTCAGGGAGTGTATGACAGAGCTTCACTGCTGCAGGGAGTGTATGACAGAGCTTCACTGTTGCAGGGAGTGTATGACAGAGCTTCATTGTAGCCAGGGAGTGTATGAGAGAGCTTCACTGCCGCAGTGAGTGTATGACAGAGCTTCACTGCTGGATGGAGCGTATGACATAGCTTCATTGTTACCAGGGAGTGTATGACAGAGCTTCACTGCTGCAGGGAGTGTATTACAGAGCTTCATTGTTGTCAGGGAGTGTATGACAGAGCTTCACTGCTGCAGGGAGTGTATGACAGAGCGTCATTGTCGCCAGGGAGTGTATGACAGAGCTTCACTGCTGCAGGGAGTGTATGACAGAGCTTCACTGCTGCAGGGAGTGTATGACAGAGCTGTTTACAATGTATGGTTGGGGTAAGAGGTTGTCTTCAGCATTCATTGTGATGTCTGCTATATTATTATTTCAGTGAGGTACATTAGGTGGCAGTAGCCTGAACTAACTCAAGTGGAAGTTATCATTGAATTTGAACCTCATGTTTAATGTGATATTTGTCAGAATTCTAATTTTATGTTCAATATTACCTACTTTCTATCTCTCTCTCTCTGTCTCTCTCTCTCTCTCTCTCTCTCTCTCTCTCTCTCTCTCTCTCTCTCTCTCTCTCTCTCTCTCTCTCTCTCTCTCTCTCTCTCTCTCTCTCTCTCTCTCTCTCTCTCTCTCTCTCTTTTCATCTTTGTAATTTGTAATAAGGTGTAAGACCTCGCCTGTACCATCCATTATATGTACCATATTATTAACACACGTACAAGAAGTCTCTGAATGTATTTTAATAAGGTTTGTATCGTATTAAGTAGTAGTGACCTGAGTTAAGTATAATTGGAAGTGTTCATTGAACTTGAACACTTGTGTCATATGATCTATTTTAGACTTCTGACTTTATAGTAAATATTTACTCTTGCATAAGCTATAAGGGGAAGATAAGCGAGGAATTCTTGTGTTGTGAGTCTTACAACAGATATCATCACTGGCAAACATTGTGAGTCTTACACCAGATATCATCACTGGCAAACATTGTGAGTCTTACACCAGATATCATCACTGGCAAACATTGTGAGTCTTACACGAGATATCATCACTGGCAAACATTGTGAGTCTTACACGAGATATCATCACTGGCAAACATTGTGAGTCTTACACGAGATATCATCACTGGCAAACATTGTGAGTCTTACACGAGATATCATCACTGGCAAACACTGTGAGTCTTACACCAGATATCATCACTGGCAAACATTGTGAGTCTTACACGAGATATCATCACTGGCAAACATTGTGAGTCTTACACGAGATATCATCACTGGCAAACACTGTGAGTCTTACACCAGATATCATCACTGGCAAACATTGTGAGTCTTACACCAGATATCATCACTGGCAAACATGGTAACTGTCATAGAGGAACCTATTTCAGCAGTTGATGGAAATGATGATAGCTTCCAGACCTTTAAAAGTAAACAAAGGAGAAAAAGTGAGAAAGGACTAGAGAGTCGACGAAGTCAGACTCACTTGACTCGTAGACAATGTGACACTAAACGTCCTTGTTGCACAGAGGCTGCAAGAAGTCTTTCTTCAAAGGTATAATGTGTTAAGCTGAACTTCCCTGACAACACCCTGATGCCTGCTAAGTGTGCATGACAACACCCTGATGCCTGCTAAGTGTGCATGACAAAACCTGATGTCTGTTAAGTGTGCATGACAACATCCTGATGCCTGCTAAGTGTGCATGACAACACCCTGATACCTGCTAAGTGTGCATGACAAAACCTGATGTCTGTTAAGTGTGCATGACAACATCCTGATGCCTGCTAAGTGTGCATGACAACACCCTGATGCCTACTAAGTGTGCATTACAACACCCTGATGCCTGGTAAGTGTGCATGACAACACCCTGATGCCTGCTAAGTGTGCATGACAACACCCTGATGCCTGCTAAGTGTGCATGACAACACCCTGATGCCTGCTAAGTGTGCATGACAACACCCTGATGCCTGCTAAGTGTACATGACAACACCCTGATGCCTGCTAAGTGTGTATGACAACACCCTGATGCCTGCTAAGTGTACATGACAACACACTGATGCCTGCTAAGTGTGTATGACAACACCCTGATGCCTGCTAAGTGTGCATGACCACCCTCTGATGCCCTGACAGCCAAAAATTTAAGTGTATTAACTGTAAAGAAGTTGGGGTTACAGTTTCCCACAAGGACTGCAGTCAGAACCCAAACAACCTTCGATGTAAACCTGATAACAGTCCTTTAATGGTAACTGAGGATGAGGCCATCAAGTCTACCATAGCCAGAGCTGAGACTGAGCCTCTGCAAAGTGCGGAAGAACCAAACCTCACTGGAAAAGGATTCAGGTGATACCAGAATGCCATCACACACACTAGTTGTGGAGGAGCTAGCCATCCCTGCTAGCACATGTGGAACTACTGATCTGCCACTACTGATACCTACGCCTACACCTGAATATGGGGATGAGCTTGTCATTTTTACCAACACGCACTACTACAACAGTCAGACAGACACCACACAGGTAACTCCCCTGGAAACTGGAGATGAGTTAGATGCACAAGACCTACCTGCAATGAATAATGATGAAACAGACTTGCCACAGGCACCATCAGAGAACACTAATGTAACCATGGTACCTGTTAAGGTGATAGGTGTTAAAGAAAACACTAATTCAGAAGTGCCATCCTCCGGAGAGGCATTGGATTCGCCTGACCTTCCTCATATTATAACAAATTTGCAGAAAAAAATGAGCATCTTGAACAGATCCTGACAAGTTTAATAAATATATGTAATCAGGATGATGCTCTTGAGCATGGTGATGATGTCAAAAGTGCGGCAATCTCCGTTCAGCTTCCAGCAATTTGTAAGAAAGAAGCCCATGACTCTTGCCTTCAGGACTTGCCTTTTAACTGGCTGCCAAGATGCCGAAAAATGCTTAAAAATAAAGGTCCTGAAGATAAAGACGTACAAACTATGCTATTTGCTCTTAAGTGCGTGCACACTATAGCCAAAGCATAATAGTTTTACCATCTTATGAGAAAGAGATTGTAATAACTCACTACAATGGATACATTACAAATCTTTTCATGGAACATTGCTTCCATCAGGAAGCGGTTGCCTGACTTACATCATATTAGTGCAACCAAGAATAATTATGTCATCTGTTTGCGGGAATGTAGACTGAAAGATGGAGCACCTCCACCAAAGTTGCCTGGATATGCAGCTTATAACCTAAGGTCAACCAACTGTTGTGTGATGTATGTCAGAAAGAACTTGCCACATTTATTTATTTATTTATTTATTTATTTGTTTATTTATTTATTTATTTATTTATTTATTTATTTATTTCAATATGATACAGAGAAGTACAAAAACATACAGTTAACAGCAGCATGCCAAAGCCACTTATATATGCATAGCATTACGGGCTGGCTTAAAATTAACTTAAGATTAACTAAGCAATAATGTATTCAGTGATAAAACATTATTGTAAACAGATAACTATAAAGCACAAATGAGTATTACAAAGACAGGTCATATGGTTGCTTGCATTGCTGTACATTCAGTAGAATGGAGTATTCTGTTAGGTAGTGTATTTAAAAAAATAACAAAGTTAGATTGGGTCCTAGGTTTAACATTTATGTGATACAATTATGAGAAACATTTAAGATATACAATTTATAATGTGCAGTTATTCAGTATTTATTTGGTTGTGGGTGAGTAAGTGATCTTTGAGAAGAGACTTGAATTTATAAACAGATAGTGCTTCTTTTATATTTAGAGGTAATGAATTCCAGATTTTAGGGCCTTTTATGTGCATTGAGTTTTTGCATAGCGTGAGATGGACACGAGGAACATCAAAGAGTGATCTGTGCCTTGTGTTATGGTCATGTGTTCTGTTGAGGTTGGCAAGGAGATGTTTGAGGGGAGGGTTAATATCAGAGTTAAGTGTTCTATGTATGTAATAGGTGCAGTAATAAGTATGGATGTTTTGTATGGTGAGTAGGTTTAGTGTTTTGAATATTGGTGGAGAGTGTTGCCTGTATTGGGAATTTGTTATCATTCTGACTGCAGCCTTTTGTTGGGTAATTAGTGGTCTGAGATGGTTTATTGTTGTTGAGCCCCATGCAGAAATTCCATAGGTGAGATAGTGGTAAATAAGAGTGATAAAGGGCCAGGAGGGCTGACTGTGGAACATAGTACCGTGTCTTCGATAGTATGCCTACGGTCTTGGAAATTTTCTTGGAAATTTGTTGTATATGTGTTTGAAATTTGAGTCTATTATCAAGGTGGATTCGTAGATGAATGGTTCAGAGAACCGACATGTTGATAAATTAGACACATGTGCAACTCTTGGGTATCTTTATTGAGGAAACGTTTCGCCACACAGTGGCTTCATCAGTCCATACATAGGAGAAACTTGAAGAACAGGAGGAGAGTGAGGTAAACAGTCCCTCAACATCGACTCAAGGTTGAGGGACTGATTACCTCATTCTCCTCCTGTTCTTCAAGTTTCTCCTATGTATGGACTGATGAAGCCACTGTGTGGCGAAACGTTTCCTCAATAAAGATACCCAAGAGTTGCACATGTGTCTAATTTATCAAGGTGGATTCCTAAGAATTTTCCCTCTGTTAGCTTTGTTATAGGTGATCCGTTTATCATTATGTTAAGAGGGACATCTGTAGCTCTGTTACAAAACTTCATAAAGTAGGTTTTGTCAATGTTTAGTGTAAGTTTGTTAGTCCTCATCCAAGTAGTTATTTTCTGTAATTCGGTGTTTACAGTATTGGCTAGCATGAATGGACTCGGGTGAGAGAACACGTATGCAGTGTCATCTGCAAATAGTGTGGGTTTGAGTAATTGCGAAGCACTTGGTAGGTCATTTATGTATAGGAGAAAAGGAAGAGGGCCAAGGACACTTCCCTATGGGACACCAACTGTAATTGGCTATGCAGAAGAGTTTGCCCCATTTGCTTCTGTTGCTGAGGTAAGACTTTAGGTAGTTGGGGGAGTGCCCTCTTATACCATAGTGTGACAATTTTATATGGAGCAAGTCATGGTCAACTTATCAAAAGCTTTACATAAGTCAATGAAGATCCCCAGCGGGACTTTTTTTTTCTCTACTGCAGTGTATATATGTTCTAGCATGTGTATAATAGCATCATTAGTATTTTTATTAGGCCTGAATCCAAATTGGCAGGGGTTGAGTATGGTTTGGGAGATGAGGTAGAAATAGATTCGCATATGAATTGTTTTTTCGAAGATTTTAGAGAGAGGGTGTAAGTTGGATGTTGACCTATAGTTATTCAAGTCTGTTTGGTCTCCTTCTTTATGGATCGGGGTGACCCTTGCTATTTTGATAACTGTAGGGAAGGTAGAGGATTCAATGGATTTGTTAAAGAGTGTTGCAATGATTTGTGACAGCACTTCTGATGCTTTTTTGTATATAAAGGGTGGTAAGGTATTTAAATCTCCTCTCTTATTTTTTAGTGTGTTGATAATAAGGGAAACTTCATATGGGTTAGTCGGAGCTAGGAACAGTGTGTTCGGGTAGTTGCCAGTGAGGTAGTTATTGGGTGGGGTATCCGCGGGTTCAATCCCGGCCGGGGGTATGGTTTATTGGCAAGGTTTCTTCCTATAGTGGAGAAGAAATTATTGAGTCTGTTTGCTGTTTCAGTTGGTGGGAGTTGGGGTTCATCTGATTTTGCTAATTTAATTTCGCTATTTCGTTATATTTTTTTTGTTCCTAGAATTTCTGATAGGGTTTTCCAGGTCTTTTTTATATCACCTCGTAAGTTAGATAATCTGTTCTCATAATACATTTTTTTTGCCCTTCTTATAAGGTTGGTTAGGATTGACGAATAACGTTTTGTTTGGTCTCTGGTTATGTGACCCATTCTGTACTGTTTCAGATAGGTGTTTTGTATTTACAGATTTGAGGATGCTGGGTGTTAGCCAGGGACTGTTCAGTCTCTTAGCTGTCATCTGTTTAGTTTTTTAGTGCAGTGCTTGTTATAGAAGTATTGGGTCTTTTTTAAAAAAATATTAATACATTCATCAATATCTGTATAGATTTCTAGCTCAGTGTGCCAGTCAATGTTTGTTACTGCTGTTGTGAAGTTATAAATAGCTGCCTAATTGTGAAGTCTGAAGGTGACTTTAGTAGTGTCTTGGGGTAATTTGCCAAGAGTTGTTATGAGGAAGGTAGGGTAGTGGTCTGTGGTATTATCTGTGATTATGCCTGATTTTAAAGGGGATATGGTGTTGGTACAGATGTGGTCTAGCAGGGAAACACTAGTCTCTAATTCTTGTAGGTTTTGTTACTGTTGGTAGCAACATGCAGTTACTCATTGCGTTTGTGAACTCAGTAACGTGTGGGTCCTGGTCTTGCAGGAGATTTATATTGAAGACACCTGAGAGTAATAAGTGATCTTTGTTCATGCGTGCATCAGTTATCATACTTCCTAGGTTTTGACTAAATTGGCTAATGTTTGACTGTGGTACTCTGTAGATGTTTATCACTGTGAGAGGTTTTTGTAGGTATTTGGATTTGAATTTAGCTATTATGTATTCCCCATGTTCATCCCTTGTGCAAGTATTAGTGTAACCAGGAATGGCATAGACATCTGTAGTGTCAGGCTTTAGCCAGGTTTCAGTGAGAGTAATGATGGACATACTGGCATGCAGGGAATTTAGTAATGCTAGGTCATCGTAATGTTTGCTTAAAGATCTGATATTGTAGTTAAAGACAGTTATGTTGTTGTTGGCTCTGAGAAGTGCCTTTGTTTGTTCTGCTGTGTAGTAATTACAGTTACTGTTTGATTCATTTAAGTCATTAAATAAGAGGTTGGTATCAGGATGAATGCTTGTAATCATAAGATTTATAGTTAATCAATAGTTAGTACTAAGTATAAGACAAAGTAAATATTCTAAAGCTATAAAATAGCACCTGAATTATTTTAACAAAATGTAAAAATATGAGCTAAGGCAGTTCTTTAAAGCTAGAATAAAGGAGACAATATAAAGGGATTAAAATAATTTGTGGTGAACAAATAAAGTGGTAATCAAATAAATGAGCTAGGGAATGTAATGAGAAAATAGTGAAGTTATTACACTTTAGCACCTGAGAATAGCACCTTGATTATATTAACAATTGTGAATATATGAACTAAGGTGGTTATGTAAAGCTAAAATAATGGAGAAAATATATAAGGGACTAAAGTAAATAATGGTAAACAAAATTAAATTGACATATAGTCACTATGATATAATATTGATTTGGGAGTAAGATCTGATTTGTTATATATAAGAAGTTGAGCAATTTATTGTACTATAAAAAGTAAAAATAATATGAGGTAGTTGGTACTAGCTAGCAAAAGATAGTTTTGGAACTTGAACAATAATGTAATTGGAATATACACTAATTGTACACACAATATCGTCACTAATATATAAAGAGTAATCCAAGAGTAGGATTTGCCTTATAGCATAAAGTTTGAACAATTAGTATCACTATAGAAATATTATTTGAGGTAGTTGATACTAGTTAGTAGTTTGTTATTTGTAGTTTGTGAGAGAAAGGGAAAGTTTTAAAAGTGCTTAAGTAGGAAAGAAAATGGTAATACAGATAATATTGAGAGTAAGTATCTTATTAACAAATAATAACTTGTGAATTGGAAATCTGGGAAGATAACACAAAATGGGTCACACAAAGAACTGTGTGGGACACCTGGGATAGTGAGGTAGTAAATACTATCTAGGAGGTGATAGTACAGGGATTAGTTCAATAATGACATAATAACATACACTAACGTAGTAAGAAATTGGTCAGTAATATCAGTCAGACTCTGTAATGTTTGCATCATGAAGGAAGTTTGCTAGTTCATTTTCATTTGTAATAAAGTACACACGGTCTACATTTGTTTTTCTTACTAGAATTTGTCCATCACGTACAAAGCACTGGTGAATTTTATCATTATTCTCACGTTTCAGTTTTCTCACTCTGTACAGGAGGTTCTGTTGTTTTCTTCTGAGACTCATTTATGTATATATCTTTTTTTGCTTTAATAGATGAAATTATTAGATCTTTTTTCCTGTCTTGTGTGTGAAATCTGAGCATAAAACTTTTTCTACTTTGGTTCCCTAGTAACCGCGATTCTTTTATTTCCGACACTGGTACATTAACATGCAGGTGGTCACGTGTTACAAAAAAACGCGATTTCTAATAAGCATAGAGATCTCCAGTGAATACTAGAAAGGACTGCCCTTCTAGCATCCAGCCTGTTACTGGGTTTTTGTAGCAAGTAGTCAGTATCCTTGTCCAATTATCCATCATAATTCAATAAGATTCAATAGTGCTTCAGGATTACAACTGGTAGGCTACTAACTGTAGAAATTAAAATTTAATAAGTTTATTAATAACAAAATAGTCTAGGAGTATATTATCAAATTAAATTAATGTAATCAGCATAAAATAATCACTTCTCTCGTGTACAGTAGTCTTGTGCTGAAGGCACACATCACATTTATATGTCTTAAGTACCGTCTGGTACATTAACATTTAATAATACAACTATATACAAATAAGTTTGTGTGTATGTGTGTAAGTACTCTAAGTAGTTCGCTATGTCTCTAGACTCGACTAGACTTAAACCAGTGACTGACAAAGTCCTCACATAAACTAACTTCTAGACCAACCTGGCAATCAGAACAGCTTGCTTGAACAAAAAACCGACTGATAAGTCGAACATCAATATAACAAGCAACAGCGACACAGAATCAGGAACAAGGAGATAATATAACACTAAGTTGGGACCATCAGCAGATCCTCCACAAAAGTCACAAAACTCCCATACTACTGAATCTAAGTTCAGCATTAGAAAAATCCCAGACTGTGACAGTACACAGATACCAGTACAAATTAGGTCAGAAGCTACAGCTCAGGACCTGAGTTTCTCTAGAGTGTCTATGCAACACACAACCTCAGTACAACGTCGAAAATCACTAAGTCTCACAGAACCAACAACAAGAAAGTGACATAGACGATCTTCCAACAATGGCCAGCAAGGGAGAGGTGGTATGAGGCGTCTTGCTAGAAGCTCGTCCAACCACCAAGAGAGTGAGGAGCCCACTGACTGACTGACTACTCGAGGCGAGGTGTGATCACCCCCCCGAGATCACATGATAGCTCTGTGCTGTTACTGCCCAGCAACACAGAAGCCGGCAGGGAAACGAGCAATGAGCGATAATTACAGTAGTTAGACTATCAACACTTGAGCTATGAGCACTGATATATATATATATATATATATATATATATATATATATATATATATATATATATATATATATATATATATATGTATATATACATATATATATATATATATATATATATATATATATATATATATATATATATATATATATATATATATATATATTATATATATATGTATATGCAAATATATATATATATATATATATATATATATATATATATATATATATATAATATATATATATATATATATATGTATATATACATATATATATATATATATATATATATATATATATATATAATATATATAAATATACAATACACTATATCTATATGCAAATATATATATATATATATATATATATATATATATATATATAATATATATATATATATATATATATATGTATATATATATATATATATATGTATATATATATATATATATATATATATATATATATATATATATATACATATTTATATATATATATATATATATATATATATATATATATATATATATATATATATATATATATATTAAATATATATATATATATATATATATATATATATATATATATATATATATATATATATATATATATATATATATATATATATATATATATATGTTTAATATATTTATAGATGGGGTTGTAAGAGAGGTAAATGCGAGGGTCTTGGCAAGAGGCGTGGAGTTAAAAGATAAAGAATCACACACAAAGTGGGAGTTGTCACAGCTGCTCTTTGCTGATGACACTGTGCTCTTGGGAGATTCTGAAGAGAAGTTGCAGAGATTGGTGGATGAATTTGGTAGGGTGTGCAAAAGAAGAAAATTAAAGGTGAATACAGGAAAGAGTAAGGTTATGAGGATAACAAAAAGATTAGGTGATGAAAGATTGAATATCAGATTGGAGGGAGAGAGTATGGAGGAGGTGAACGTATTCAGATATTTGGGAGTGGACGTGTCGGCGGATGGGTCTATGAAAGATGAGGTGAATCATAGAATTGATGAGGGAAAAAGAGTGAGTGGTGCACTTAGGAGTCTGTGGAGACAAAGAACTTTGTCCTTGGAGGCAAAGAGGGGAATGTATGAGAGTATAGTTTTACCAACGCTCTTATATGGGTGTGAAGCGTGGGTGATGAATGTTGCAGCGAGGAGAAGGCTGGAGGCAGTGGAGATGTCATGTCTGAGGGCAATGTGTGGTGTGAATATAATGCAGAGAATTCGTAGTTTGGAAGTTAGGAGGAGGTGCGGGATTACCAAAACTGTTGTCCAGAGGGCTGAGGAAGGGTTGTTGAGGTGGTTCGGACATGTAGAGAGAATGGAGCGAAACAGAATGACTTCAAGAGTGTATCAGTCTGTAGTGGAAGGAAGGCGGGGTAGGGGTCGGCCTAGGAAGGGTTGGAGGGAGGGGGTAAAGGAGGTTTTGTGTGCGAGGGGCTTGGACTTCCAGCAGGCATGCGTGAGCGTGTTTGATAGGAGTGAATGGAGACAAATGGTTTTTAATACTTGACGTGCTGTTGGAGTGTGAGCAAAGTAACATTTATGAAGGGATTCAGGGAAACCGGCAGGCCGGACTTGAGTCCTGGAGATGGGAAGTACAGTGCCTGCACTCTGAAGGAGGGGTGTTAATGTTGCAGTTTAAAAACTGTAGTGTAAAGCACCCTTCTGGCAAGACAGTGATGGAGTGAATGATGGTGAAAGTTTTTCTTTTTCGGGCCACCCTGCCTTGGTGGGAATCGGCCGGTGTGATAATAAAATATATATATATATATATATATATATATATATATATATATATTTATATATATATATATATATATATATATATATATATATATATATATATTTATATATACATACATATATATATATATATATAATGTGAGTAGTCACGAAAGCGCTTGGAATTTCTCTATTCTTTCAGAGTGGTTGTTTTGCATATATATATATATATATATATATATATATATATATATATATATATATATATATATATATATATATATATATATATATATATATATATATATACATATATATATATATATATATATATATATATATATATATATATATATATATATATACATATATATATATATATATATATATATATATATATATATATATATATATATATATATATATATTTATATATATATATAAATGTTACATCCTACCTAATAAATATAACTAAGTCAAATAATAATATAAAGCAATATATTTATGATTTAGCTATTATCGCAAATACAAGGAATGTAAAATTATAAGAACAGGTAATATACATTATAAACATTGTGACACATTCAGGGTTCGCAATATCATGTATGATCTGGAGAGTTGTATCTTTGCAGTTGGAATGGTTTAATTCTCTGGGATCATTGTCCTCTTCGCTTTCGGGCTGAGTGGACGCACTGCGCAAACAGCACTTGCTTTCTCTGGTGCGCAACTTCCTGTTTTCACCAAGATGGCTGCCAGCTACCGCAGGAGGAGCAACACCGTGTGTGTTGACCTTGTTAAAGGGGCAATTTACCCTACAAATGCCTCTGTTTTATTACCAACGATTATACGGGACATGTTTGGCATTGAAGTTGAAGACTTAAACGGAATAGCACTTAATGGATCATCACGAATCTTCATAAAGTTTTGCACAGTGGAGGCATATGAAAGGACGGTGACTCAGTACCAGGAGAAGAACATCACCGTATCATCTGGTCTGGAGGTACGCCTGCGGGATGCCTCAAAATACTACACCTGGGTGAGGATCCGCAACGTTCCTTTCGAGGCAGACGATGTAGATATCAGAGAGACATTTCAAAGATATGGTGAGGTGCATGATATAACTTTAGTTCGATGGACGGAGGGAATCTATGAAGGGATGCCGGCTGGATCTTACACCGTCAAGATGTCTTTAAGAAGACCTATTCCATCGTATGTTGTCCTGGAGGATTTTAGGACACAGCTGTACGTGACCTACGCGGGACAATGAAAGACGTGTCGTCTGTGCGGCGCTTTTGACCACATGGCGGCCGGATGTGGTAGAGCAGCAGCGCCGCAGCCTTGGGAGCGGCAAGTAGCCATGGAGTCTCAGGCGGAACCTCTGCCGAAGAATTTGAGTGCAGCAGGCAAAGGTAATTGGGCGGACGAAGTGGAGGGCGTGTTAGAGAATAGTGTGACACTACCAGTGGCTTCGGATACTCCCCCGCAAACGGGCCCGGGAGTTGAGCAGCAGCCTGTGGGGGTGGGAGAGACCGGTGATCCACAGGAGTTATCTACGCCCCTACAGGAGATGATTAAGTCTTTCCTGGACGTGCCTGCTGAGGAGAACCCAGCTACAGACAGGAGAATTCTGACGGTTGAGAAGGACTTGATTGAGCAGATTCCAGAGCCTCTGGGGTCAGAGCCTGGCATGTTGCAGTTGCTACAGGTGGAAGCTGAGGTGCACAAGGGCAATGCAAATACTAATATGGAAATTGAGGGCACATCTAGAAAGAGGGCTGGAGGCTCGTCGGATGAGGAGGTTATAACACCAGCTCAGCATACAGGGAAGAAGACGTGGGCAGGAGTGATTAAGAATGGGCGGGGTAGTGCACAGGGGGGGGAGGGGGTACAGGCGGGAAATAGTGCACGAGAAAAGACAGAAGCAGCAAAGAGTGGAACAGACAGGACACAGAGACAGAGGAAAGCCACCCTTTCTGAATCTTTAAGTGTCTAACAATAAACGTGAATGGCCTTAGAGCTGACGGTAAACGAGTATGGTTGGAGGATGTTTTGCGGCGTTTTAACATTGATGTGTGTTTTATTCAAGAACACAATTTCAAGTATGGCAGAGAGTTGAGGCTGAACGGTTTTAGGATGTATGTTGGTAGTTCAGGGAAATTAAAGGGTGGGGTGGCAGTGGCAGTGAGGGAGTCCAGCCCATTCCACATGCTCAAGTGGGAAGAGGGAGGGGAGGGGAGGGTGGTGAGGGTGGAAGGGATATGGGGCGAGATTAGAGTATGTTTTCTGGGGATATATATGCCGGCAGATAGTAACATACGGGTTAAGGTGAATTTTGTAAGGGAGGTTTTGCTTTTCTACATGCGGGGTTTACCAATGGTTTCTATAATAGGTGGGGATTGGAATTGTGTAATCATGAATAAGGATGTGGAACCGAGAGGGGCAGGGTGTGTGCTTGAGGTATTGAGGGATTTGTTGAGGGATGCAGGGGTTTATGACATAGTCAGGGGCGATGGGTGGAAAGTAGAGCACACGTTTATGCGGAGGGGTTATGCTGCCAGGTTGGATCGTATATATATAACTAGAGATATAACAGTAGAACGTGTAATGACGATAGATTTAGGTTTTTCGGACCATCGTGCCGTTTTGGCAGAGATGGCATGGGAAGGGATGGTTCGTAGGTATGTGGGTTATTGGAAAATGAATGTGAGGCTACTTCAGGGAGAGGGGGAGGGGTTGTTTTTTAGGGAATGGTGGAAGCAACTATGGGAGGCTCGCAACGAAGAGGAGGATGTCTTGGAATGGTGGGAGAAGCACGCTAAATTGCAGATTAGGGAGTATTACCAGCATAGAGGAAGGGATGAGGCGAGGTGGAGGTATGGTTTACAGAAATATTTAGAGGGGCAGCTAAATGATTGTTATGAAGGGGGAGGGGGGGCTAGACATGGAGGAATAGAGGTTTTAAGGGGAAGATTGAGGGATATACAAAATTCTCGTTTTGGTGCGATACGTGTGAGGGAAGGTTTAGAGGAGGTTCTATGGGGTGACAAACCGTCAGGATGTGTTTTGAGGAGATTTACGAATAGGCAACAGATGACCACGATTATGGGATTAGAGGTGTGTAAAGGGGTGGGGGGATATAGGGTGGGGCAGGTACTTAGTACCACCGATGGAATGAGCAATTATGCTGATTATTGGTTTAGGGAGAATTTTAAGCAGAGGGAGGGAGGAGAGAGGGAGGGAGAGATTCTAGGAGAAGGAATTCGAGGTATTTTAGGGGAGGAGGAGAGTGCGGTAATAGAGGGTAGGATCAGTGAGGAGGAGGTGGAGGAGGCGATAATGGCCTTGAGTAGAGGAAAAGCGCCGGGCATTGATGGAATTCCTAATGATTTCTATATTACACATTGGGATTGTATGAAGGAATGTCTGGTCCGGTTGTTTAGCTGTATGAAGGAAAGAGGAGTGTTGGGGGAATCGCAGGGCACGGGGGTAGTAGTTTTGGTCTATAAGGGAGGGGGGGGAAGACCTTGGGTGCTTTTAGGGCGATCTCCCTCATGTGTGCAGATTATAAAGTTTTTGCGAAGGTTTTAGGTAACTGTATGAAAAAGGTGCTTGACCGAGTCCTACATAGAGGACAGTGTGGGATTCCAGGTCGAAGTATGCGGGAGGGGCATGGAAGAATTAAGGATTTTGTGGAGGGTAGACAACGGGGGGGGATCTTGGGGATTGATTGGAAGCAGGCTTATGACAGTGTAGATAGACATATGTTGTGGTGTATTTTAAAAAAACAGGGTTTTGGTGATGAGATCGTGCGCTGGGCGACTACTTTGTATACGCCTGCAACGGTCAGGGTTCAGGTTAATGGGAAGTTAGGGTTGCCAGTGCAGATGGGGATGGGTTTGCGACAGGGTTGCCCCTTTTCTCAAATCCTCTTTGCATGCATGCAGGACCCTTTTTATAGGCTTATAGAGGAAGGAGTGTGGGAACAGGGAGAGGTGGGTCCTGGGAGATGTGGTATTGTGGGGTATGTGGATGACACCACAGTTTTGGTAGGAGGGGAAATAGGATTGGGGAATGTGGGACGTATAATAGAGATTTTTGGTGGGGCGACAGGGATGAAGGTTAATGGAGCGAAGTCAAAGTTATTAGAAGTAGGCACGTGGGTGGGGAGGGGGGTTTGGGGGAACAGTATGGGTGGAACGTAGTGGATAGAATTAAGATATGTGGGGTTGTGTATATGGCGGACGCTGGGGAGGCACAGAGAATAAATTCCAAGGAAGTAGTGAGTAGAGCGATGGGTAGGATGTGCGGGTGGAGGGCTGGGGATGTAACATTGCAGCAGAGGGTGGTGGTAGTAAATACACTTGTGTACAGTAAAGTGTGGGACATGGCAGAAATATACCCCCTGAGGTCGTGTGATATTCAGGAACTGGAGAAGGTGGTTTTGAGGTATGTGTGGGGTTATGGGAAGCCATGGCTACGGAAGGAGGTGGTGATGATGGGCGTGCGGCAGGGTGGGCTGGGTCTTATACCTTTGGACACACGAGTGAAGGCAGTGTATGTGAAGCAGCGATACTTGAGGGTGGGAGGGGAGAGGGGTAGAAGGGTGGGAGAGGTCATGAAGGATGTGCGAAAATGGTGGAAGGGAAAGGCACTACTGGAGTGTGAAGATATGGTGCGAAATTTGTTGGCAGTAAGGGAAGCAAAAAAAAGTAAGGGTAAGTAGGCTTGGGAGGACAGGTAGGCAGGGTACAGTGATACAGGGAGTAGCTACATACCCAATGTATGATTGGAGGGGCATTTAGGAAGACTTTCGGAAGATCAGATTAAAGCCAAGGGTTCGTGAAGTGGTTTATAGATTCTTTATGGGAATTCTAGCTACAAGGTCAGTGCTATATAGAATGGGTTATGTAGGTGCTGGCACTTGTTTGCATTGTGAGGAAGAGGAGACGGCTTTTCATGCCATATATTTTTGTGAAACCTTGGGTTTTGTAAGGGCATGGTTAGCGAGAGTTCTGGGTATAGTGGCGGGAGGGGGAAGAAACATTTCGACTTTGAGGGCTTTGCATTTTGATGTGGGAGGGGTTTCCAAGGACATTCGGAGGGCAGTGATGTATGTAGTGGCAGATTTTTTGTATGTGTCTTGGTGCATGCGGGAGGTGGGGGGTGAATATAGGGTGCGGGCGCTTGCGGCGAGTGTGTATCGTACAGTATGCAGAAATAGGCTACTATATGGGAGGTTGTGGGTAAATAGTTTTCCCTTGGGTTATCGTAATCTGTCGGTAGGTGTAATGTTAGGGTTGGGTGCAGTTTAGAGCTGGATTGGGCTGGTTCTCCCTAAACTAGCATTCTTGTTCTTTTTTGAGATTAGTGGAGGATGGAAGGTGGAATAAAAGTGTGTGGTAGTGGAGCATATGGGTGTAAAATCGTTAAGAATGTGGGGGGGCGTAAGGGGGGGGGGGTGAACTGGTGACATTTGGTTAAGAGACAGGGGTTTTATGACTTTCGACGTCAGGTACGAACTTGAGCATGGAAGGGAACGTGAGTTTGTGTTTTTTTAATACAGATAGCATGGGGTCAGGGGATGGCAGGGGGTGGCTTTCTGAAGTGTCTTTTGCCAGGTTGGTTTTGTTAATAAAAAAAAAAAAAAAGATTGGTAAAGCACTGCGTACCTTGTCATAAGGTTCGTAGGTTCGAGTCTCCTTCAGTCAGAGATCAGTGTTTGTATAAATATATATATATATATATATATATACATATTGTTTTTTGTCTGCGTACCTGCAGAGTTACAATGTGGTGTGTTAAATTTTGTGTTTTGAATTACTTTGGAATAGGTGTTTGGGACGTTTAAGCTTGCTAAGTAGGTCAAGAGTCTGATAGTATGGGCTGATCATTGCATATATGTAGGTCTAAGGTTTAGCTGCAAGTACTTCCTGTTATTGTTTTATTCAATGCCAGATTTAGGATTGTTATACACTTTCTCATGTCCACGAATTGCACAATTTAATTTCAGCAATGATGTACTATTGTGTTTCAAATAGGGAGATAAGGTTTTCATGTCATGTAACTAGACAGTTTTGATACCTTATGTTAGGATTTTGTTAGTTGTATAGGTTGATACTTGCGTATATGATGTTATGTCTTTTACTTGAGGGTGTTTCCTGCCCAGTGTTTATTGGGGAGTTTCATTGTGATATGTACCAATGTAATGTTTATTGTAGGCTTTGGTTTGCCTAATGTTTAAATTAATGTTCTTATAATTTTAATTTTTGTATGTTAAATAATATTTATTGTGCACTTTGTGCAAGGGGTCTAATTGTACAGAGTTGTGGGGGATTTATGTGGACACAGACATAAAATTTTGAGTTTTTGGTTTTTGCTAATATTTTTTGTTCGGTGCTGGAGCTCTCTCGCTCTTTATTATGTTAAGAGTTTCCTGCTATTAGCGGGAAGTATTATGTGGTATGTCTTTGTAATTTTATTGTAGGGTTGGGTTAGCCTTTGTTTAATTATTGTAATGTATAATTTTATCCTTCGTATGCTGCATCATATCATCTGTGTACTTTGTGAAAGGGGGTCTTACTGTACTGTATAATGGGCATGATTTGTAGGTTTAGAATTTGTTGATGTTTTTTCTGAGCAGGTGTTATCCTGTTCGTTTCATTGTTCGGTGATGGTATATCCTTTAATACAATATGAATGTAACACTTGTGGTATGCTATGGGGTTGATGGTAGGTCATTGTATTTTCAAACGGTTAATAATTGTGTTCTTTTATTTATTTATATCTTGTACTGTGTCCTTTTAAATAAAAATATAAAAAAAAAAAAAAAAAAAAAAATTATATGCCAGTCGTTTGGTGGCAGTTTCATTTTCTCAACATGGCGCAGGCAGCCAGACGCCGCGTCAACACTGTGTGTTTGGAATTAACTCGTGGGGCAGTGCTTGGACCATCAATGGCGATATTATTGCCAGCGATAATCCGAGACACCTATGGTATCGCCAACGAGGATTTGTGCGGTGTAGCGATGAATGGTGTGACAAGAATCTTTGTAAAGTTTTGCTCAGCTCAAGTTTACGAGAATGTCGTCGACAAGTATCAAGAGGTTAATCTGGTGGTTAACCAGGCTGTGTCTGTGAAGCTACACGATGTATCCCGCCATTATACATGGGTAAAAGTGAGAAACGTACCCTTTGAGGCTGATGCGACTGATATACGTGCTGCCCTGAGTAATTACGGCACCATACACATGGCTACAGCAGGGAGGTGGCCTGATGGCCCATATGAAGGACTACCTGAGGGAACTTTTTCGGTAAAAATGACATTACGACATCCAATCCCTTCATATGTGATCCTGCAAGACTTCAGGACTCAAGTATTTGTGACTTATGCAGGGCAACGCCGCACTTGTAGGTTGTGTGGAGCATACGATCATTTGGCGGTGCAGTGTGAAAGGAGACGAGGTGCCAGGGTTGTACAACAGAGCAAGGATTTAGGGGAGGAAGGTATAAGGCAAGATGTGCCTGAAGCGCCTGTGCAACCCTCAAGATTGTCTTGGAGCGAAGAGGTTGAGAGGTCTCTGAACACGGTGTGTGCTACACTCCCGGAAGTGTCGCCTCCTTTGGAGGCAGCCCCAGAGGTGGAAACGGCTTCGCGAGAAGAGCAGGCCAATGATGTGGAGACATCCATTGTCTCTGTGTTAGACGAATTATTTACGGAGGACAGCATGAGTCCTGCGACGGCACCATCCCTAGACTTGGGACAGGCTGCGACGGCGGACGTGGATCACGACGTGCAGCTGGTAACGGACGCCACTGACGCCTTGCTGAAACAAACGGTGGAGGTGGAAATTCACCAGGATTGCACTGTGGGCGACGAAATGCAGGTAGAAAGTGTAACACGAAAGCGCTCTGTTACACTTTCAGATTCTGATGATGTGTTAACGCCAGCCCAAAGATCAGGGAAGAAATCATGGGCGGATGTGGCACAGAAAGGGTCCTGTGTACCCAAAGCACAGGGGATGATCAGGAGTGCTTCAAAAGGAGGGGAAGGGAAAATTGGAAACAAAAAATCTAGTGAAAAACATTCAGTGTCGAAAGGAAAACCATCATTGTCGATTTTAAGTGCCTCACAATAAACATTAATGGTTTGCGAACTGTACGAAAGTGTGCATGGTTACGTGATTTATTGGTGCGTAATAATGTGGACGTTGTGTTCATACAGGAACACAATCATAAATGTGGTAGTGAATTGCGGATAGAAGGATATAATGTGTACATGGAGAATGCAATTCGGTTGAAAGGTGGCGTTGCCATCATGATCAGGGAGACTAGCCCGTTTGTTGTGAGACGTAGTGAAGGGGGGGAGGGGAGGATAATAAGGGTGGAAGGGCTATGGGGACGGGTGAAGGTGGCTTTTGTGTGTGTGTATGGTCCAGGCTGAGAATGATGGGCGTGTAAAAGCAACCTTTGTGAAAGAGGTGTTAATTTATTATTTGAGGTCACTCCCTGAAGTAGCTATTGTAGGCGGGGATTGGAATTGCGTGATCCGGCGTAAGGATGTAGAACCTCGGGGAAGTGGGTACTTTTCAGGGGTATTGGGAGATTTAATGTCAGGGGTGGGATTAAAGGACGTGGTGGGGGGGGGAGAGGTTGAGCATACTTTTGTACGTCGTGGATATGCGGCGCGACTTGATAGAGTGTACGTGTCACGCACCATCGTAGTTAATAGTGTGCGTGTTTTAGATATGGTGTTTTCTGATCATAGAGGAGTTCTTGTGGACGCAGGGTGGGAGGGTTTACCTAAGAGGGGTTGTAGTTATTGGAAATTGAATGTTAAATTGTTAAAAGGGGAGGAGAATAGGAAATCTTTTGAGTGTTTTTGGGAGGGTTTGTTAGCAGGGGCTCCTGGGGATAGAGACTTGGTTAGGTGGTGGGATGTGGTGGCTAAGAAACGTATTCGGGATTACTATGTTCGGCTTGGGAGGGAAAGTAATCAACTTTTATATGGGCTTCAGGGGTATTTAGAAGGACAGTTACGCAATTGTTATGTGGGTGATGGTGCGAGATACCCTGTGGAGGAAATAGAGGATTTAAAGCAACGTATTAAGGGTTTGCATAATGATCGATTTGATGGTGCACGTGTGGCTGGAGGGTTGGAGGAGGTTCTCTACGGGGATCGGCCTTCGGCGTGTGCGTTAAGGGGACAGCAGAAGAGGAGGGCAGCCACGGAGATGATGGGATTAACAGTTCAAGTGGGGATGGGAGGGTATAGGGAAGGGCAGGTATTGATGTCGACTGAAGGTATGAGTGGATATATTGATGCATGGTTTAGGTCATATGCACAACATGTGGGTATACGAGATGATGCTTTAAGGGAAATGGGTGGTTATGTGCAATGCGAGCTTGATGGTAGAGATAGGGAGACTTTGGAAGGACAGATTACGGAAGGGGAAATTTGGAGAGCTATAGTAGGTGCAAGTTTAGGTAAGGCACCGGGTGTAGACGGGTTGCCTAATGATTTTTATGTTAAGAACTGGGAAGTATTGAGGAGATTTTTAGTCAGATAGTTCAATGTAATGAAGGAAGATGGGGCAATGGGTGAGCAGCAAAGGACTGCTGTTGTTGTATTAGTGCCAAAGGGTGGACAGACCACGGTAGAAGATTACCGTGCAATATCGCTTATGTGCGGTGATTATAAGTTATTTGCAAGGGTATTAGGGAACAGAATCAAACAGGTTTTAGGTAAAGTAATTGATAGAGGACAATATGGCATACCGGGTAGATCAATGTATGAAGGGCATGGAGCTATTAGGAGTTTTATAGAGCATAGGGGGGAGGGGGTAGGGGGTGTTTTGGCTCTGGATTGGAGAGCTGCTTATGATAGTGTAGAAAGGGATGCATTATGGAGTTTTATGCGTTGGTTGGGTTTCGGGAGGGAAATTGTTTCTTGGGCAAAAACTTTGTATCTGGGTGCAGTTATGAGAATACAGGTTAATGGACGACTAGGTGATAGCATTCAGATGGGAAGGGGTTTGCGACAGGGATGCCCTCTGTCGCAAATTTTGTTTGCATGTCTTCAAGAACCCTTTTATAGGGCAGTTAGGTGGAGTATAGCGAGAGCGAGGGTTGGTGTTGCACGTGAAGGGGAAGCGGGTATAGTGGGTTACGTGGATGATACGACTGTCTTGGTGAGGGATGTGAGGGATTTACATAAGGTAGAAAGGGTGATAGACGTTTTTGGTGAGGCTACAGGGATGAAAATTAATGTAGTAAAGTCCAAGTATTTGGATCTAGGGGATAGCGTACATAATGGTGAGACTGTTGAGGGTGGGTGGCGTGTGGTAGATCAGCTGTTGATATGTGGGATAGTGTACATGCGGAATGATAGGGATGCACAAGAGGCAAATTCGAGGCACACCGTGGATGGAGTTTTGAAAAGATTGGGAGGCTTGAGGGCAGAGCAATTATCGTTGCATCAAAGGGTTATAGTCACGAATGTCCTGTTGTATAGCAAGTTATGGCACGTGGTGGCAATATATCCGTTACGACGGTGTGAGGTGCAACGGTTGCAACTGCGGGTATTCAGATTTATATGGGGATCGGGTTGTGACTGGCTAAGTAGAGGGGTGGTGTCGCTTCCCGTTAGCCAGGGGGGGCTGGGGCTTATACCTCTTGAGAAGCGTATGTTGAGTGTGTTTCTGAAAAAGGGGTTTGTGAGGGAGGGGGTGAGCGGGGGGGGCCTTGAAAGACTGTGCATGGATATGCAACGGTGGTGGAGGGGTAGGGATTTAATGTTTGGGGAGGCTATGTTGCGAGTTTTACTGAAGGTAAGGGATCCGAAACAGCTTAAATTGAAGGTTCTTGAGAGGGTGGGGAGTGGGTCTGTGGTGACGGCAGTTGAGGGGGCATACCCTATGTATGCATGGGGTTCTGTATGGAAATGTCTTCAACAACTACGTGTAAAATCAAGTGTCAGGGAGGTTATGTTTAGGTTTTTACATGGGATCTTGCCGTCTGGGGTTGTGTTATTTAATAGGAGATTAAGGGAGGGTGGGGAGTGCAAAGCGTGTGGATGTCCGGAAACTGTATTTCACGCTGTGTACTTTTGTACTTGTTTAGAAGATGTGAGGGTCTGGCTAAGTAGAGTAGTTAGGTTAGTGGGTGGGGAAGGATTACAGGTGTTGCGGGTGTTAAGTTTAGATATAGGTGGGGGGAGTCAGCAGGTGGTGAATGCGGTAGCGTATGTGGTCACAGATTTTATTTATATATCTTGGGCAATGAGGGAGGTGGGAGTCGAGGAAAGGATAAGAGTGTTAGGGGCCACGATGTATAGAACAAAGTGCCACAATAGGGATCTTTATGGGGGAAGATGGGAGACAGCATTTACTGAAGGTTATCGTAGATTCAGGTTGAAGGATTTAAGAGATTTAAGTGTAAAGTAAGGGGTTGCGGCGGGCTAGTTTTCTTGAGTATGGAAATGTGTATAGATGTTAGCGTGTGTGGTATGTTTGGTAATATAATTAATAAGCTTCTTTTGTGATGTGAGTTTGGTCTGGGTTGTTGTGTAAGATATGTTATTCACATTGTTTTTCAGAAGGTATCGAATTTAATATGTAAGTAGTGTTGTTACACTACATGATTGTGTGTATAATGTGTGAGAGGGTACATCTCACAGTATTTGTGTGTTTGATGGTTTGAGGTGACACAAGGCATGATCTAAGTATGTCTGGATTCTCCTTTTGTCCTCAAAGGTGTTATACAAAGATAGTACTGTGGTGTATGTGATGTGTAGGTTTATATGTATTCAACACATGCTTGTTGTATGTTCCCTTTCGTTACTTTGTTTCAATTGTCATTTCAATGCACTTTGTATAGCATTATACAACGGTATCGTTCTTTACCATATGAAGTAATTTTTTTTTTTAGACGCATTCCTTTTGTGTCTGAGATTGTTGTATACGGGTTTAATTGTAAATGTAATGAGTCGGTTTTGAGATCTAAGCTCTTTTCTTTGTATGTTTATTTGTATTTTGGTATATGTAAAGCTGTAATGTTAGGGATAAGTATGTAGATGTTCTAGTAGGATTATGATGTTAGGTTTTGGTTTATTGATTAATGAGAAGGCTGGAAGTAACTGTTACATTTTCTTGTATATATTATTTTCAATTGTATGAGTCTTTGTCATATGTCATGTTATATGTAAAATTTATATGTAAGTTAGGTTTTGAGTCATTGAATGTTTTTATGTCAGTTCCTGACCCTGTTACGATGTTTATTTGTAGCTATGTTATTACCGTAAGTTATTGTTGTATGTTATACAGATATATCTTGCAAGTATAGGTGCAATCCATTTGTTAGTTTATTTTGTGTTGGGTTTCTTATGTCAATGTCCGAACCTTCAGGATTGAGATCCATACTGTTTCCTTTTATTTTTATATTTATGTATACTGTATTGGTTATAAATAAAATATAAAAAAAAAATTGTTCAGTTGTGTATCCATGTTTATTTTCCATGTTTATTAATATCAAGTTTGGAAACAAATCATGAATGGTTTATAAAAATCTTCCAAATTGGATAAATCTTAACACACTGTGAGTTTTAGGATTCACTTACCATGGTTTAAACTCCCTCCCGTTCCCTGATTTGACAGGCCTTAGGTTAAAGTTAGGTAAGGTTCGTCAGAAAACAGGACAAGTGTTTCATGATGCTGGTCTTAGTCATATGAAGATCCACAGCTGAAGCTTTTGGTGATTTGACCGAGGCCTTCCGCTGGCTTACCAGTCCACTCCTATAAAAAATATAGCTATGATTATAAGCATTATTGATTGGTCTTACCTGGCATAAATGAAATGTATATAGTCCTGAGAAACTCATGTCCATCTTTGCTAAGACTTTTAAGAGCTTCCAAATACTGTATTCCAACAGACTTCATGTCTTGTGTACCACGACCATATATATCACCATTGTCGTCTTTATCACCACTGAATGGTTCATATTTCCAGTGTTCCTGAGCACCATACAAAAAATATATAATCTCCATTAATACATTTTACCATAATGTTACCAGAGCTACAGAATTATGTACATACACTACACAATTATGTACATACACTACTGAATTATGTACATACACTACAGAATTATGTACATACACTACAGAATTATGTACATACACTACTGAATTATGTACATACACTACAGAATTATGTACATGCACTACTGAATTATGTACATACACTACAGAGAGGAATGCAGAGGAGAGAGAGAGATTTTGGGAGATGTTAAGTGAATGTATAGGAGCCTTTGAACCAAGTGAGAGAGTAATTGTGGTAGGGGACTTGAATGCTAAAGTAGGAGAAACTTTTAGAGAGGGTGTGGTAGGTAAGTTTGGGGTGCCAGGTGTAAATGATAATGGGAGCCCTTTGATTGAACTTTGTATAGAAAGGGGTTTAGTTATAGGTAATACATATTTTAAGAAAAAGAGGATAAATAAGTATACACGATATGATGTAGGGCGAAATGACAGTAGTTTGTTGGATTATGTATTGGTAGATAAAAGACTGTTGAGTAGACTTCAGGATGTACATGTTTATAGAGGGGCCACAGATATATCAGATCACTTTGTAGTTGTAGCTACACTGAGAGTAAAAGGTAGATGGGATACAAGGAGAATAGAAGCATCAGGGAAGAGAGAGGTGAAGGTTTATAAACTAAAAGAGGAGGCAGTTAGGGTAAGATATAAACAGCTATTGGAGGATAGATGGGCTAATGAGAGCATAGGCAATGGGGTCGAAGAGGTATGGGTTAGGTTTAAAAATGTAGTGTTAGAGTGTTCAGCAGAAGTTTGTGGTTACAGGAAAGTGGGTGCAGGAGGGAAGAGGAGCGATTGGTGGAATGATGATGTAAAGAGAGTAGTAAGGGAGAAAAAGTTAGCATATGAGAAGTTTTTACAAAGAAGAAGTGATGCAAGGAGGGAAGAGTATATGGAGAAAAAGAGAGAAGTTAAGAGAGTGGTGAAGCAATGTAAAAAGAGAGCAAATGAGAGAGTGGGTGAGATGTTATCAACAAATTTTGTTGAAAATAAGAAAAAGTTTTGGAGTGAGATTAACAAGTTAAGAAAGCCTAGAGAACAAATGGATTTGTCAGTTAAAAATAGGAGAGGAGAGTTATTAAATGGAGAGTTAGAGGTATTGGGAAGTTGGAAGGAATATTTTGAGGAATTGTTAAATGTTGATGAAGATAGGGAAGCTGTGATTTCGTGTATAGGGCAAGGAGGAATAACATCTTGTAGGAGTGAGGAAGAGCCAGTTGTGAGTGTGGGGGAAGTTCGTGAGGCAGTAGGTAAAATGAAAGGGGGTAAGGCAGCCGGGATTGATGGGATAAAGATAGAAATGTTAAAAGCAGGTGGGGATATAGTTTTGGAGTGGTTGGTGCAATTATTTAATAAATGTATGGAAGAGGGTAAGGTACCTAGGGATTGGCAGAGAGCATGCATAGTTCCTTTGTATAAAGGCAAAGGGGATAAAAGAGAGTGCAAAAATTATAGGGGGATAAGTCTGTTGAGTGTACCTGGTAAAGTGTATGGTAGAGTTATAATTGAAAGAATTAAGAGTAAGACGGAGAATAGGATAGCAGATGAACAAGGAGGCTTTAGGAAAGGTAGGGGGTGTGTGGACCAGGTGTTTACAGTGAAACATATAAGTGAACAGTGTTTAGATAAGGCTAAAGAGGTCTTTGTGGCATTTATGGATTTGGAAAAGGCGTATGACAGGGTGGATAGGGGGGCAATGTGGCAGATGTTGCAAGTGTATGGTGTAGGAGGTAGGTTACTGAAAGCAGTGAAGAGTTTTTACGAGGATAGTGAGGCTCAAGTTAGAGTATGTAGGAAAGAGGGAAATTTTTTCACAGTAAAAGTAGGCCTTAGACAAGGATGTGTGATGTCACCGTGGTTGTTTAATATATTTATAGATGGGGTTGTAAGAGAAGTAAATGCGAGGGTCTTGGCAAGAGGCGTGGAGTTAAAAGATAAAGAATCACACACAAAGTGGGAGTTGTCAGAGCTGCTCTTTGCTGATGACACTGTGCTCTTGGGAGATTCTGAAGAGAAGTTGCAGAGATTGGTGGATGAATTTGGTAGGGTGTGCAAAAGAAGAAAATTAAAGGTGAATACAGGAAAGAGTAAGGTTATGAGGATAACAAAAAGATTAGGTGATGAAAGATTGAATATCAGATTGGAGGGAGAGAGTATGGAGGAGGTGAACGTATTCAGATATTTGGGAGTGGACGTGTCAGCGGATGGGTGTATGAAAGATGAGGTGAATCATAGAATTGATGAGGGAAAAAGAGTGAGTGGTGCACTTAGGAGTCTGTGGAGACAAAGAACTTTGTCCTTGGAGGCAAAGAGGGGAATGTATGAGAGTATAGTTTTACCAACGCTCTTATATGGGTGTGAAGCGTGGGTGATGAATGTTGCAGCGAGGAGAAGGCTGGAGGCAGTGGAGATGTCATGTCTGAGGGCAATGTGTGGTGTGAATATAATGCAGAGAATTCGTAGTTTGGAAGTTAGGAGGAGGTGCGGGATTACCAAAACTGTTATCCAGAGGGCTGAGGAAGGGTTGTTGAGGTGGTTCGGACATGTAGAGAGAATGGAGCGAAACAGAATGACTTCAAGAGTGTATCAGTCTGTAGTGGAAGGAAGGCGGGGTAGGGGTCGGCCTAGGAAGGGTTGGAGGGAGGGGGTAAAGGAGGTTTTGTGTGCGAGGGGCTTGGACTTCCAGCAGGCATGCGTTAGCGTGTTTGATAGGAGTGAATGGAGACAAATGGTTTTTAATACTTGACGTGCTGTTGGAGTGTGAGCAAAGTAACATTTATGAAGGGATTCAGGGAAACCGGCAGGCTGGACTTGAGTCCTGGAGATGGGAAGTACAGTGCCTGCACTCTGAAGGAGGGGTGTTAATGTTGCAGTTTAAAAACTGTAGTGTAAAACACCCTTCTGGCAAGACAGTGATGGAGTGAATGATGGTGAAAGTTTTTCTTTTTCGGGCCACCCTGCCTTGGTGGGAATCGGCCGGTATGATAATAAAAAAAAACTACAGAATTATGTACATACACTACAGAATTATGTACATACACTACAGAATTATGTACATACACTACAGAATTATGTACATACACTACAGAATTATGTACATACACTACAGAATTATGTACATACACTCCAGAATTATGTACATACACTACTGAATTATGTACATACACTACAGAATTATGTACATACACTACAGAATTATGTACATACACTACTGAATTATGTACATACACTACAGAATTATGTACATACATTGTTGCAATGAAAAACTGAAAGCACTAGAATTTGTCCAGACTTGTTGACTGGCAGAGATATAATACCCAAGTATAAGAACTTAAAAGATCTTGAATAAAAGAGGGATTTTCTAGTAGCTTATCATGGATATCAAAACTTCTCTGCTGTAAATTAAGAAAAAACAGAACGAAATTGAAGTAATATGTTTAAATAATTTAAACTGGTAGTAAGTCATAAAAAAAAAACTCTGAAATCTAAGAAGAAAAAAAAGTCTGATGAAATAATAATCGACGATTGGTTAATTTAGGTTAAGTTAGTTAAGGTTTGTCAGGAAAAGGACAAGTGTTTCCTGGCGCTGGTTTTAGTCATATGATGACCCACAGCTGGAATTTATGGTCATCTGTTCGAGGCATTCCGCTGGCTTACCACTCCACCCGCTTAAATATTATAATTGAGTATAAACAGGTGAATTTGTAAATGAAGTGATAAGCCTATAGAGGCAGGTGCCAGAAGTCGCCAGAAACTTACCACAGGTCAGCTGTTTTTAATAATCTTCCTGGCCTGCTAGTGTACTCGCATATAATCTAGTGATACCAGTGAATAGCAGAATACAGTGTTGTAGTAGCAACTAACCAGTATTATAATGGTACTTAGTGGAGTGGAGTGACTTTCATTAGATTCTTTTTTCTTGAAATACCAGACGTATACTGTGAATTTCATATAACCTGTAGTTACCAGCGCTCGCAATATACACAACGAGAAGCAAATATTACTACAGAAAAAGCGTCCTTCCTCCAAAATTTCCACCAGTCAACTATAGTGATAATATAGCATTGTGGTGGAGACGGGAAAAAAAATAGAAAAGCTAGATACAGCGATTGATAAACAAGGGTTGAGGCTCGACCGTTCGTCACTGTAGGAGCTGCCAGCAGTCACCGGTTCTTCAACACGCAAGTTATACTTTTGAATCAATCAAATCACATATTACTCGGGTAGATAATTTCCAGTAGATCCTTCATGTGTTAGCCCAAATCACCGACCAGTATGTTTTAAATAAGTGACCCACTGATCAGATCGACTGGTCCGAACCTTTGACTGGTCCGAACCCTTGACTGGTCCGAACCCTTGACTGGACCGAACCCTTGACTGGTTTCAAACGGTTTCGTTGGACAATAAAGCAGACTGTAAACGGATGGGGTTGTAGGCGCCCTTGTAAACACAAACATTAAATATATATCAGGAACGTGCACGGTAAGCTGTTCAATATACAAAAACAGTTAGAAACAGAAATACAAATAGCTAGAGCTTCATTTAAGGAGGTTATTAATAGAATATTCAAGAGGTTGCTAGTAGAATTGCAGTAAATCAACCATTCAAATCATTATGAAGCTGTGTGTAGTCTGTGGTCAGTCAAACAAACGGGCTTCCACATGGATAAATTGTCATTTTTGTGGAAATTGGTGTCACTCCCCTTGTGCAGATATCCAAGAACTAGCTACAAGCAGTATTAAAACAGGGAAATGTTTTTGGATATGCCCAAATGAGATAAATCTGTGGACTAAAATCACAAGGGTATTAAAAGAGGACAACATCAAAGCTGCTTTCATAGAAAACCTGGAAGCTTTCTACAACAGATGGGAACATAAAAAGTCTGGGCTGAATGGTACTGCCCTTGATACTGGCCATGTAGTCAGAAACTGTAAGGCTGGAGATGAAGTCCTGGTAGTCAGTAAATGTGGGGCTGATAGTGCTGTCCTGGGAGACAGTAATGGTGAAGCTGGAGGTGCTGTCCTGGGAGACAGTAATGGTGAAGTTGGAGGTGCTGTCCTGGGAGACAGTAATGGTGAAGCTGGAGGTGCTGTCCTGGGAGACAGTAATGGTGAATCTGGAGATGCTGTCCTGGGAGACAGTAATGGTGAAGCTGGAGATTTTGTCCAGGTAGTCGGGAATTATACGCAGGAAGGAATACATATAAATGACCTCATAGGGGACAGGAGCCATAGTAGGGAAACAAGTGTAGTCAAAGATAAGATAAAACCAATATTGCAAACTAGAAATACCGCAGGAAATAGCAAACAAGAGGACTCCACTAGCAATAGGGAGGATATATTATCAAAAACAACTGGTGGGAGCTCCATTGTTGGTGCTAGGGAGGATAGAAGTAAGACAGGGAAACATGCACCAACAGGGAATACAGTCACAGAAACCCAAGGCAAACGGAAACCAAGCCTGTGCACATACTATGCACTTGGTATCTGCTGGCATGGGAAATCTGGAAAAACAGATGGGACGTGCAACTATGACCACCCTAGAAAATGCCATGCCCATATGACAACAGGAAAATGCAAACTCCCTTCCTGTAAACTTTTTCACCCTGAACTGAGTACCTCTTCAGTACAGGAAAGACTGTGCTATAACTTAAATTGCCAGGCATACCATCTAAAGGGGACAAAAAGATACAAAACATCCAGGCCATGGGAAAACCTGGGTAGCCACAGCCACTCAAGAGGGAGAGGTTTTTTAGTGCCAAGAAGGAAAAAAAAACTGGCAGGAAATGGCAGAAATCGTACGCCAAATCCAGTCATTCCTGGAGTGGAACCACAGTCGATGGCCTCCACTCCAAACCAACAGATACAGATACTAATGCCGGAAAAAAAATCCCCCCCAGTACCAACAATACCACAAGTCCGATAACATTCTTCTTTGCAAATATACAGGGTCTAAAGCCAGCAACAAACAACAAAATACCTTTCATCCGTGGACTGCTTGCAGAGGCAAAGGCAATGTTCGCGGCTATCACTGAGACCCACATAAAGGAGCACTTGGACAACGAAATATGGATCCCAGGTTACAACCTATACAGATGTGACAGAGTGAACAGGCAAAAGGGAGGGCTTGGCCTGTACATTGCAGAGTCACTTGTTTGCACAGAACTGCTTAATGCCTCAAATGATGTAGTGGAAGTTTTAGCAGTAAAGGTCGAGAACCAAAACCTAGTCATTGTGGTAGTCTACAAGCCTCCGGATGCAACATCCCAGCAATTCCAGGAACAGCTGTTAAAAATTGACCACTGTCTGGAAAATCTTCCAGCTCCTGCACCCAACATTTTGCTCCTGGGGGATTTCAACTTAAGGCACCTAAAATGGAGGAATATAGCAAATAATATTGTTGCAGTAATAACACCAGGAGGCAGCTCTGATGAAAACTCACACTCACACGAGCTTTTAAATCTCTGCACAAAATTCAATTTAAACCAGCAAATAATAGAGCCTACTAGACTGGAGAATACACTAGACCTTATCTTCACTAACAATGATGATCTGATAAGAAATGTCACCATATCAAAAACAATATACTCAGATCACAACATAATTGAGGTTCAGACATGTATGCGTGGAGCCCCAGACCGACATAATGAGACTAGTCACGAGGCATCATTCACCAAATTCAACTTCAATAACAAAAACATAAAGTGGGACCAAGTAAACCAAGTCCTAACCGATATAAGCTGGGAAGATATACTAAGCAACACAGACCCCAACTTATGCCTAGAACAGATTAACTCGGTGGCACTCGATGTATGCACAAGGCTTATTCCTCTAAGAAAAAGGAGGTGTAGATGTAAAATAGAAAGAGACAGGCGCTCCCTTTACAGGCGACGGAAAAGAATAACAGAGCGGCTAAAAGAGGTCAATATATCTGAAATGCGTAGGGAGACACTGGTCAGAGAAATAACAAGCATCGAACTTAAGCTAAAAGAATCCTTTAGGAGTCAGGAATCGCGGGAAGAACTAAAAGCCATAAATGAAATCGAAAGAAACTCAAAGTATTTCTTCTCCTATGCCAAATCAAAATCGAGAACAAAGTCCAGTATTGGGCCCCTACTTAAACAAGATGGGTCCTACACAGATGACAGCAAGGAAATGAGTGAGCTACTCAAGTCCCAATATGACTCAGTTTTTAGCAAGCCGCTAACCAGACTGAGAGTCGAAGATCAAAATTAATTTTTTATGAGAGAGCCACAAAATTTGATTAACACAAGCCTATCCGATGTTATCCTGACGCCAAATGACTTCGAACAGGCGATAAATGACATGCCCATGCATTCTGCCCCACGGCCAAACTCATGGAACTCTGTGTTCATCAAGAACTGCAAGAAGCCCCTATCACGAGCCTTTTCCATCCTATGGAGAGGGAGCATGGACACGGGGGTCGTCCCACAGTTACTAAAAACAACAGACATAGCCCCACTTCACAAAGGGGGCAGTAAAGCAACAGCAAAGAACTACAGACCAATAGCACTAACATCCCATATCATAAAAATCTTTGAAAGGGTCCTAAGAAGCAAGATCACCACCCATCTAGAAACCCATCAGCTACACAACCCAGGGCAACATGGATTTAGAACAGGTCGCTCCTGTCTGTCTCAACTATTGGATCACTACGACAAGGTCCTAAATGCACTAGAAGACAAAAAGAATGCAGATGTAATATATTCAGACTTTGCAAAAGCCTTCGAAAAGTGTGACCATGGCGTAATAGCGCACAAAATGCGTGCTAAAGGAATAACAGGAAAAGTCGGTGGATGGATCTATAATTTCCTCACTAACAGAACACAGAGAGTAGTCGTCAACAGAGTAAAGTCCGAGGCAGCTACGGTGAAAAGCTCTGTTCCACAAGGCACAGTACTCTCTCCCATCTTTTTCCTCATCCTCATATCCGACATAGACAAGGATGTCAGCCACAGCACCATGTCTTCCTTTGCAGATGACACCCGAATCTGCATGACAGTGTCTTCCATTGCAGACACTGCAAGGCTCCAGGCGGACATCAACCAAATCTTTCAGTGGGCTGCAGAAAACAATATGAAGTTCAACGATGAGAAATTTCAATTACTCAGATATGGTAAACATGAGGAAATTAAATCTTCATCAGAGTACAAAACAAATTCTGGCCACAAAATAGAGCGAAACACCAACGTCAAAGACCTGGGAGTGATCATGTCGGAGGATCTCACCTTCAAGGACCATAACATTGTTTCAATCGCATCTGCTAGAAAAATGACAGGATGGATAATGAGAACCTTCAAAACTAGGGAGGCCAAGCCCATGATGACACTCTTCAGGTCACTTGTTCTATCTAGGCTGGAATATTGATGCACACTAACAGCACCTTTCAAGGCAGGTGAAATTACCGACCTAGAAAATGTACAGAGAACTTTCACGGCGCGCATAACGGAGATAAAACACCTCAATTACTGGGAGCGCTTGAGGTTCCTAAACCTGTATTCCCTGGAACGCAGGAGGGAGAGATACATGATTATATACACCTGGAAAATCCTAGAGGGACTAGTACCGAACTTGCACACGAAAATCACTCACTACGAAAGCAAAAGACTTGGCAGACGATGCAACATCCCCCCAATGAAAAGCAGGGGTGTCACTAGCACGTTAAGAGACCATACAATAAGTGTCAGGGGCCCGAGACTGTTCAACTGCCTCCCAGCACACATAAGGGGGATTACCAACAGACCCCTGGCAGTCTTCAAGCTGGCACTGGACAAGCACCTAAAGTCAGTTCCTGATCAGCCGGGCTGTGGCTCGTACGTTGGTTTGCGTGCAGCCAGCAGCAACAGCCTGGTTGATCAGGCTCTGATCCACCAGGAGGCCTGGTCACAGACCGGGCCGCGGGGGCGTTGACCCCCGGAACTCTCTCCAGGTAAACTCCAGGTAATAACGAGTTATAATAACACAAGATGAAACATACCAAGCACAGTTGTGCCTCCAGAAGCCATAAATGACTCACAGGAAACACTGGAACAGTGTGAGAGTTGAGCAGCAGTGATGGTAGACTTGGGTCTTGTCCTACAAGTGTCATCAACACTGGAACAACATCAGTGTGAGAGTTAAGCAGCAGTGATGGTAGACTTTGGTCTTGTCCTACAAGTGTCATCAACACTGGAACAACATCAGTGTGAGAGTTAAGCAGCAGTGATGGTAGACTTGGGTCTTGTCCTACAAGTGTCATCAACACTGGAACAACATCAGTGTGAGAGTTAAGCAGCAGTGATGGTAGACTTGGGTCTTGTCCTACAAGTGTCATCAACACTGGAACAACATCAGTGTGAGAGTTGAGCAGCAGTGATAGTAGACTTGGGTCTTGTCCTACAAGTGTCATCAACACTGGAACAACATCAGTGTGAGAGTTGAGCAGCAGTGATGGTAGACTTGGGTCTTGTCCTACAAGTGTCATCAACACTGGAACAACATCAGTGTGAGAGTTGAGCAGCAGTGATGGTAGACTTGGGTCTTGTTCTACAAGTGTCATCAACACTGGAACAACATCAGTGTGAGAGGTGAGCAGCAGTGATGGTAGACTTTGGTCTTGTCCTACAAGTGTCATCAACACTGGAACAACATCAGTGTGAGAGTTGAGCAGCAGTGATGGTAGACTTGGGTCTTGTTCTACAAGTGTCATCAACACTGGAACAACATCAGTGTGAGAGTTGAGCAGCAGTGATGGTAGACTTGGGTCTTGTTCTACAAGTGTCATCAACACTGGAACAACATCAGTGTGAGAGGTGAGCAGCAGTGATGGTAGACTTGGGTCTTGTTCTACAAGTGTCATCAACACTGGAACAACATCAGTGTGAGAGTTGAGCAGCAGTGATGGTAGACTTGGGTCTTGTCCTACAAGTGTCATCAACACTGGAACAACATCAGTGTGAGAGTTAAGCAGCAGTGATGGTAGACTTTGGTCTTGTCCTACAAGTGTCATCAACACTGGAACAACATCAGTGTGAGAGTTGAGCAGCAGTGATGGTAGACGTTGGTCTTGTCCTACAAGTGTCATCAACACTGGAACAACATCAGTGTGAGAGTTGAGCAGCAGTGATGGTAGACTTTGGTCTTGTCCTACAAGTGTCATCAACACTGGAACAACATCAGTGTGAGAGTTGAGCAGCAGTGATGGTAGACTTGGGTCTTGTTCTACAAGTGTCATCAACACTGGAACAACATCAGTGTGAGAGTTGAGCAGCAGTGATGGTAGACTTTGGTCTTGTCCTACAAGTGTCATCAACACTGGAACAACATCAGTGTGAGAGTTAAGCAGCAGTGATGGTAGACTTGGGTCTTGTTCTACAAGTGTCATCAACACTGGAACAACATCAGTGTGAGAGTTGAGCAGCAGTGATGGTAGACTTGGGTCTTGTTCTACAAGTGTCATCAACACTGGAACAACATCAGTGTGAGAGTTAAGCAGCAGTGATGGTAGACTTGGGTCTTGTTCTACAAGTGTCATCAACACTGGAACAACATCAGTGTGAGAGTTGAGCAGCAGTGATGGTAGACTTGGGTCTTGTTCTACAAGTGTCATCAACACTGGAACAACATCAGTGTGAGAGTTAAGCAGCAGTGATGGTAGACTTGGGTCTTGTTCTACAAGTGTCATCAACACTGGAACAACATCAGTGTGAGAGTTGAGCAGCAGTGATGGTAGACTTGGGTCTTGTTCTACAAGTGTCATCAACACTGGAACAACATCAGTGTGAGAGTTAAGCAGCAGTGATGGTAGACTTGGGTCTTGTTCTACAAGTGTCATCAACACTGGAACAACATCAGTGTGAGAGGTGAGCAGCAGTGATGGTAGACTTGGGTCTTGTTCTACAAGTGTCATCAACACTGGAACAACATCAGTGTGAGAGTTGAGCAGCAGTGATGGTAGACTTGGGTCTTGTTCTACAAGTGTCATCAACACTGGAACAACATCAGTGTGAGAGTTAAGCAGCAGTGATGGTAGACTTGGGTCTTGTTCTACAAGTGTCATCAACACTGGAACAACATCAGTGTGAGAGTTGAGCAGCAGTGATGGTAGACTTGGGTCTTGTTCTACAAGTGTCATCAACACTGGAACAACATCAGTGTGAGAGTTAAGCAGCAGTGATGGTAGACTTGGGTCTTGTTCTACAAGTGTCATCAACACTGGAACAACATCAGTGTGAGAGTTAAGCAGCAGTGATGGTAGACTTGGGTCTTGTCCTACAAGTGTCATCAACACTGGAACAACATCAGTGTGAGAGTTAAGCAGCAGTGATGGTAGACTTGGGTCTTGTCCTACAAGTGTCATCAACACTGGAACAACATCAGTGTGAGAGTTGAGCAGCAGTGACGGTAGACTTGGGTCTTGTTCTACAAGTGTCATCAACACTGGAACAACATCAGTGTGAGAGTTGAGCAGCAGTGATGGTAGACTTGGGTCTTGTTCTACAAGTGTCATCAACACTGGAACAACATCAGTGTGAGAGTTGAGCAGCAGTGATGGTAGACTTGGGTCTTGTTCTACAAGTGTCATCAACACTGGAACAACATCAGTGTGAGAGGTGAGCAGCAGTGATGGTAGACTTGGGTCTTGTTCTACAAGTGTCATCAACACTGGAACAACATCAGTGTGAGAGTTAAGCAGCAGTGATGGTAGACTTGGGTCTTGTTCTACAAGTGTCATCAACACTGGAACAACATCAGTGTGAGAGTTAAGCAGCAGTGATGGTAGACTTGGGTCTTGTTCTACAAGTGTCATCAACACTGGAACAACATCAGTGTGAGAGTTGAGCAGCAGTGATGGTAGACTTGGGTCTTGTCCTACAAGTGTCATCAACACTGGAACAACATCAGTGTGAGAGTTAAGCAGCAGTGATGGTAGACTTGGGTCTTGTTCTACAAGTGTCATCAACACTGGAACAACATCAGTGTGAGAGTTAAGCAGCAGTGATGGTAGACTTGGGTCTTGTCCTACAAGTGTCATCAACACTGGAACAACATCAGTGTGAGAGTTGAGCAGCAGTGATGGTAGACTTGGGTCTTGTCCTACAAGTGTCATCAACACTGGAACAACATCAGTGTGAGAGTTAAGCAGCAGTGATGGTAGACTTGGGTCTTGTTCTACAAGTGTCATCAACACTGGAACAACATCAGTGTGAGAGTTGAGCAGCAGTGATGGTAGACGTTGGTCTTGTCCTACAAGTGTCATCAACACTGGAACAACATCAGTGTGAGAGTTAAGCAGCAGTGATGGTAGACTTGGGTCTTGTCCTACAAGTGTCATCAACACTGGAACAACATCAGTGTGAGAGTTAAGCAGCAGTGATGGTAGACTTGGGTCTTGTTCTACAAGTGTCATCAACACTGGAACAACATCAGTGTGAGAGTTGAGCAGCAGTGATGGTAGACTTGGGTCTTGTCCTACAAGTGTCATCAACACTGGAACAACATCAGTGTGAGAGTTAAGCAGCAGTGATGGTAGACTTGGGTCTTGTCCTACAAGTGTCATCAACACTGGAACAACATCAGTGTGAGAGTTGAGCAGCAGTGATGGTAGACGTTGGTCTTGTCCTACAAGTGTCATCAACACTGGAACAACATCAGTGTGAGAGTTAAGCAGCAGTGATGGTAGACTTTGGTCTTGTCCTACAAGTGTCATCAACACTGGAACAACATCAGTGTGAGAGTTAAGCAGCAGTGATGGTAGACTTTGGTCTTGTCCTACAAGTGTCATCAACACTGGAACAACATCAGTGTGAGAGTTGAGCAGCAGTGATGGTAGACTTTGGTCTTGTCCTACAAGTGTCATCAACACTGGAACAACATCAGTGTGAGAGTTGAGCAGCAGTGATGGTAGACTTGGGTCTTGTCCTACAAGTGTCATCAACACTGGAACAACATCAGTGTGAGAGTTAAGCAGCAGTGATGGTAGACTTGGGTCTTGTCCTACAAGTGTCATCAACACTGGAACAACATCAGTGTGAGAGTTGAGCAGCAGTGATGGTAGACTTTGGTCTTGTCCTACAAGTGTCATCAACACTGGAACAACATCAGTGTGAGAGTTAAGCAGCAGTGATGGTAGACTTGGGTCTTGTTCTACAAGTGTCATCAACACTGGAACAACATCAGTGTGAGAGTTAAGCAGCAGTGATGGTAGACTTTGGTCTTGTCCTACAAGTGTCATCAACACTGGAACAACATCAGTGTGAGAGTTAAGCAGCAGTGATGGTAGACTTTGGTCTTGTCCTACAAGTGTCATCAACACTGGAACAACATCAGTGTGAGAGTTAAGCAGCAGTGATGGTAGACTTGGGTCTTGTTCTACAAGTGTCATCAACACTGGAACAACATCAGTGTGAGAGTTAAGCAGCAGTGATGGTAGACTTGGGTCTTGTCCTACAAGTGTCATCAACACTGGAACAACATCAGTGTGAGAGTTGAGCAGCAGTGATGGTAGACTTGGGTCTTGTCCTACAAGTGTCATCAACACTGGAACAACATCAGTGTGAGAGTTAAGCAGCAGTGATGGTAGACTTGGGTCTTGTTCTACAAGTGTCATCAACACTGGAACAACATCAGTGTGAGAGTTGAGCAGCAGTGATGGTAGACTTGGGTCTTGTCCTACAAGTGTCATCAACACTGGAACAACATCAGTGTGAGAGTTGAGCAGCAGTGATGGTAGACTTGGGTCTTGTTCTACAAGTGTCATCAACACTGGAACAACATCAGTGTGAGAGTTAAGCAGCAGTGATGGTAGACTTGGGTCTTGTTCTACAAGTGTCATCAACACTGGAACAACATCAGTGTGAGAGTTAAGCAGCAGTGATGGTAGACTTGGGTCTTGTTCTACAAGTGTCATCAACACTGGAACAACATCAGTGTGAGAGTTAAGCAGCAGTGATGGTAGACTTGGGTCTTGTTCTACAAGTGTCATCAACACTGGAACAACATCAGTGTGAGAGTTAAGCAGCAGTGATGGTAGACTTGGGTCTTGTTCTACAAGTGTCATCAACACTGGAACAACATCAGTGTGAGAGTTAAGCAGCAGTGATGGTAGACTTGGGTCTTGTTCTACAAGTGTCATCAACACTGGAACAACATCAGTGTGAGAGTTGAGCAGCAGTGATGGTAGACTTGGGTCTTGTTCTACAAGTGTCATCAACACTGGAACAACATCAGTGTGAGAGTTGAGCAGCAGTGATGGTAGACTTGGGTCTTGTTCTACAAGTGTCATCAACACTGGAACAACATCAGTGTGAGAGTTAAGCAGCAGCAGTGATGGTAGACTTGGGTCTTGTAGACTTGGGTCTACAAGTGTCATCAACACTGGAACAACATCAGTGTGAGAGTTGAGCAGCAGTGATGGTAGACTTGGGTCTTGTTCTACAAGTGTCATCAACACTGGAACAACATCAGTGTGAGAGTTGAGCAGCAGTGATGGTAGACTTGGGTCTTGTCCTACAAGTGTCATCAACACTGGAACAACATCAGTGTGAGAGTTGAGCAGCAGTGATGGTAGACTTGGGTCTTGTCCTACAAGTGTCATCAACACTGGAACAACATCAGTGTGAGAGTTAAGCAGCAGTGATGGTAGACTTGGGTCTTGTCCTACAAGTGTCATCAACACTGGAACAACATCAGTGTGAGAGTTGAGCAGCAGTGATGGTAGACTTGGGTCTTGTCCTACAAGTGTCATCAACACTGGAACAACATCAGTGTGAGAGTTGAGCAGCAGTGATGGTAGACTTTGGTCTTGTCCTACAAGTGTCATCAACACTGGAACAACATCAGTGTGAGAGTTGAGCAGCAGTGATGGTAGACTTGGGTCTTGTCCTACAAGTGTCATCAACACTGGAACAACATCAGTGTGAGAGTTAAGCAGCAGTGATGGTAGACTTTGGTCTTGTCCTACAAGTGTCATCAACACTGGAACAACATCAGTGTGAGAGTTGAGCAGCAGTGATGGTAGACTTGGGTCTTGTTCTACAAGTGTCATCAACACTGGAACAACATCATTGTGAGAGTTGAGCAGCAGTGATGGTAGACTTGGGTCTTGTCCTACAAGTGTCATCAACACTGGAACAACATCAGTGTGAGAGTTGAGCAGCAGTGATGGTAGACTTGGGTCTTGTCCTACAAGTGTCATCAACACTGGAACAACATCAGTGTGAGAGTTGAGCAGCAGTGATGGTAGACTTGGGTCTTGTCCTACAAGTGTCATCAACACTGGAACAACATCAGTGTGAGAGTTGAGCAGCAGTGATGGTAGACTTGGGTCTTGTCCTACAAGTGTCATCAACACTGGAACAACATCAGTGTGAGAGTTGAGCAGCAGTGATGGTAGACTTGGGTCTTGTCCTACAAGTGTCATCAACACTGGAACAACATCAGTGTGAGAGTTGAGCAGCAGTGATGGTAGACTTGGGTCTTGTCCTACAAGTGTCATCAACACTGGAACAACATCAGTGTGAGAGTTAAGCAGCAGTGATGGTAGACTTTGGTCTTGTCCTACAAGTGTCATCAACACTGGAACAACATCAGTGTGAGAGTTGAGCAGCAGTGATGGTAGACGTTGGTCTTGTCCTACAAGTGTCATCAACACTGGAACAACATCAGTGTGAGAGTTAAGCAGCAGTGATGGTAGACTTTGGTCTTGTCCTACAAGTGTCATCAACACTGGAACAACATCAGTGTGAGAGTTAAGCAGCAGTGATGGTAGACTTTGGTCTTGTCCTACAAGTGTCATCAACACTGGAACAACATCAGTGTGAGAGTTGAGCAGCAGTGATGGTAGACTTTGGTCTTGTCCTACAAGTGTCATCAACACTGGAACAACATCAGTGTGAGAGTTGAGCAGCAGTGATGGTAGACTTGGGTCTTGTCCTACAAGTGTCATCAACACTGGAACAACATCAGTGTGAGAGTTGAGCAGCAGTGATGGTAGACTTGGGTCTTGTCCTACAAGTGTCATCAACACTGGAACAACATCAGTGTGAGAGTTGAGCAGCAGTGATGGTAGACTTTGGTCTTGTCCTACAAGTGTCATCAACACTGGAACAACATCAGTGTGAGAGTTAAGCAGCAGTGATGGTAGACTTGGGTCTTGTTCTACAAGTGTCATCAACACTGGAACAACATCAGTGTGAGAGTTAAGCAGCAGTGATGGTAGACTTTGGTCTTGTTCTACAAGTGTCATCAACACTGGAACAACATCAGTGTGAGAGTTAAGCAGCAGTGATGGTAGACTTTGGTCTTGTCCTACAAGTGTCATCAACACTGGAACAACATCAGTGTGAGAGTTGAGCAGCAGTGATGGTAGACTTTGGTCTTGTCCTACAAGTGTCATCAACACTGGAACAACATCAGTGTGAGAGTTAAGCAGCAGTGATGGTAGACTTGGGTCTTGTCCTACAAGTGTCATCAACACTGGAACAACATCAGTGTGAGAGTTGAGCAGCAGTGATGGTAGACTTGGGTCTTGTCCTACAAGTGTCATCAACACTGGAACAACATCAGTGTGAGAGTTAAGCAGCAGTGATGGTAGACTTGGGTCTTGTCCTACAAGTGTCATCAACACTGGAACAACATCAGTGTGAGAGTTAAGCAGCAGTGATGGTAGACTTGGGTCTTGTCCTACAAGTGTCATCAACACTGGAACAACATCAGTGTGAGAGTTGAGCAGCAGTGATGGTAGACTTGGGTCTTGTCCTACAAGTGTCATCAACACTGGAACAACATCAGTGTGAGAGTTAAGCAGCAGTGATGGTAGACTTTGGTCTTGTCCTACAAGTGTCATCAACACTGGAACAACATCAGTGTGAGAGTTAAGCAGCAGTGATGGTAGACTTGGGTCTTGTTCTACAAGTGTCATCAACACTGGAACAACATCAGTGTGAGAGTTGAGCAGCAGTGATGGTAGACTTGGGTCTTGTCCTACAAGTGTCATCAACACTGGAACAACATCAGTGTGAGAGTTGAGCAGCAGTGATGGTAGACTTGGGTCTTGTCCTACAAGTGTCATCAACACTGGAACAACATCAGTGTGAGAGTTGAGCAGCAGTGATGGTAGACTTGGGTCTTGTCCTACAAGTGTCATCAACACTGGAACAACATCAGTGTGAGAGTTGAGCAGCAGTGATGGTAGACTTGGGTCTTGTTCTACAAGTGTCATCAACACTGGAACAACATCAGTGTGAGAGTTGAGCAGCAGTGATGGTAGACTTGGGTCTTGTCCTACAAGTGTCATCAACACTGGAACAACATCAGTGTGAGAGTTGAGCAGCAGTGATGGTAGACTTGGGTCTTGTCCTACAAGTGTCATCAACACTGGAACAACATCAGTGTGAGAGTTGAGCAGCAGTGATGGTAGACTTGGGTCTTGTCCTACAAGTGTCATCAACACTGGAACAACATCAGTGTGAGAGTTGAGCAGCAGTGATGGTAGACTTTGGTCTTGTCCTACAAGTGTCATCAACACTGGAACAACATCAGTGTGAGAGTTGAGCAGCAGTGATGGTAGACTTGGGTCTTGTCCTACAAGTGTCATCAACACTGGAACAACATCAGTGTGAGAGTTGAGCAGCAGTGATGGTAGACTTGGGTCTTGTCCTACAAGTGTCATCAACACTGGAACAACATCAGTGTGAGAGTTGAGCAGCAGTGATGGTAGACTTGGGTCTTGTCCTACAAGTGTCATCAACACTGGAACAACATCAGTGTGAGAGTTGAGCAGCAGTGATGGTAGACTTGGGTCTTGTTCTACAAGTGTCATCAACACTGGAACAACATCAGTGTGAGAGTTGAGCAGCAGTGATGGTAGACTTGGGTCTTGTTCTACAAGTGTCATCAACACTGGAACAACATCAGTGTGAGAGTTGAGCAGCAGTGATGGTAGACTTTGGTCTTGTTCTACAAGTGTCATCAACACTGGAACAACATCAGTGTGAGAGTTGAGCAGCAGTGATGGTAGACTTGGGTCTTGTTCTACAAGTGTCATCAACACTGGAACAACATCAGTGTGAGAGTTGAGCAGCAGTGATGGTAGACTTGGGTCTTGTCCTACAAGTGTCATCAACACTGGAACAACATCAGTGTGAGAGTTGAGCAGCAGTGATGGTAGACTTGGGTCTTGTCCTACAAGTGTCATCAACACTGGAACAACATCAGTGTGAGAGTTGAGCAGCAGTGATGGTAGACTTGGGACTTGTCCTACAAGTGTCATCAACACTGGAACAACATCAGTGTGAGAGTTGAGCAGCAGTGATGGTAGACTTGGGTCTTGTCCTACAAGTGTCATCAACACTGGAACAACATCAGTGTGAGAGTTGAGCAGCAGTGATGGTAGACTTGGGTCTTGTCCTACAAGTGTCATCAACACTGGAACAACATCAGTGTGAGAGTTGAGCAGCAGTGATGGTAGACTTGGGTCTTGTCCTACAAGTGTCATCAACACTGGAACAACATCAGTGTGAGAGTTAAGCAGCAGTGATGGTAGACTTTGGTCTTGTCCTACAAGTGTCATCAACACTGGAACAACATCAGTGTGAGAGTTGAGCAGCAGTGATGGTAGACTTTGGTCTTGTCCTACAAGTGTCATCAACACTGGAACAACATCAGTGTGAGAGTTAAGCAGCAGTGATGGTAGACTTGGGTCTTGTCCTACAAGTGTCATCAAGACTGGAACAACATCAGTGTGAGAGTTAAGCAGCAGTGATGGTAGACTTTGGTCTTGTTCTACAAGTGTCATCAACACTGGAACAACATCAGTGTGAGAGTTAAGCAGCAGTGATGGTAGACTTTGGTCTTGTCCTACAAGTGTCATCAACACTGGAACAACATCAGTGTGAGAGTTGAGCAGCAGTGATGGTAGACTTGGGTCTTGTCCTACAAGTGTCATCAACACTGGAACAACATCAGTGTGAGAGTTAAGCAGCAGTGATGGTAGACTTGGGTCTTGTTCTACAAGTGTCATCAACACTGGAACAACATCAGTGTGAGAGTTAAGCAGCAGTGATGGTAGACTTGGGTCTTGTCCTACAAGTGTCATCAACACTGGAACAACATCAGTGTGAGAGTTGAGCAGCAGTGATGGTAGACTTGGGTCTTGTCCTACAAGTGTCATCAACACTGGAACAACATCAGTGTGAGAGTTGAGCAGCAGTGATGGTAGACTTGGGTCTTGTCCTACAAGTGTCATCAACACTGGAACAACATCAGTGTGAGAGTTGAGCAGCAGTGATGGTAGACTTGGGTCTTGTCCTACAAGTGTCATCAACACTGGCACAACATCAGTGTGAGAGTTAAGCAGCAGTGATGGTAGACGTTGGTCTTGTCCTACAAGTGTCATCAACACTGGAACAACATCAGTGTGAGAGTTAAGCAGCAGTGATGGTAGACTTGGGTCTTGTCCTACAAGTGTCATCAACACTGGAACAACATCAGTGTGAGAGTTGAGCAGCAGTGATGGTAGACTTTGGTCTTGTCCTACAAGTGTCATCAACACTGGAACAACATCAGTGTGAGAGTTGAGCAGCAGTGATGGTAGACTTTGGTCTTGTCCTACAAGTGTCATCAACACTGGAACAACATCAGTGTGAGAGTTGAGCAGCAGTGATGGTAGACTTTGGTCTTGTCCTACAAGTGTCATCAACACTGGAACAACATCAGTGTGAGAGTTAAGCAGCAGTGATGGTAGACTTTGGTCTTGTCCTACAAGTGTCATCAACACTGGAACAACATCAGTGTGAGAGTTGAGCAGCAGTGATGGTAGACTTTGGTCTTGTCCTACAAGTGTCATCAACACTGGAACAACATCAGTGTGAGAGTTGAGCAGCAGTGATGGTAGACTTGGGTCTTGTTCTACAAGTGTCATCAACACTGGAACAACATCAGTGTGAGAGTTGAGCAGCAGTGATGGTAGACTTGGGTCTTGTTCTACAAGTGTCATCAACACTGGAACAACATCAGTGTGAGAGTTGAGCAGCAGTGATGGTAGACTTGGGTCTTGTTCTACAAGTGTCATCAACACTGGAACAACATCAGTGTGAGAGTTAAGCAGCAGTGATGGTAGACTTGGGTCTTGTCCTACAAGTGTCATCAACACTGGAACAACATCAGTGTGAGAGTTGAGCAGCAGTGATGGTAGACTTGGGTCTTGTTCTACAAGTGTCATCAACACTGGAACAACATCAGTGTGAGAGTTAAGCAGCAGTGATGGTAGACTTTGGTCTTGTCTTGTCATCTACAAGTGTCATCAAAGTGTCACTGGAACAACATCAGTGTGAGAGGTGAGCAGCAGTGATGGTAGACTTTGGTCTTGTTCTACAAGTGTCATCAACACTGGAACAACATCAGTGTGAGAGTTAAGCAGCAGTGATGGTAGACTTTGGTCTTGTCCTACAAGTGTCATCAACACTGGAACAACATCAGTGTGAGAGTTGAGCAGCAGTGATGGTAGACTTTGGTCTTGTCCTACAAGTGTCATCAACACTGGAACAACATAAGTGTGAGAGTTAAGCAGCAGTGATGGTAGACTTTGGTCTTGTTCTACAAGTGTCATCAACATTGGAACAACATCAGTGTGAGAGGTGAGCAGCAGTGATGGTAGACTTTGGTCTTGTTCTACAAGTGTCATCAACACTGGAACAACATCAGTGTGAGAGTTAAGCAGCAGTGATGGTAGACTTGGGTCTTGTTCTACAAGTGTCATCAACACTGGAACAACATCAGTGTGAGAGTTAAGCAGCAGTGATGGTAGACTTTGGTCTTGTTCTACAAGTGTCATCAACACTGGAACAACATCAGTGTGAGAGTTGAGCAGCAGTGATGGTAGACTTGGGTCTTGTTCTACAAGTGTCATCAACACTGGAACAACATCAGTGTGAGAGTTAAGCAGCAGTGATGGTAGACTTGGGTCTTGTCCTACAAGTGTCATCAACACTGGAACAACATCAGTGTGAGAGTTAAGCAGCAGTGATGGTAGACTTTGGTCTTGTTCTACAAGTGTCATCAACACTGGAACAACATCAGTGTGAGAGGTGAGCAGCAGTGATGGTAGACTTTGGTCTTGTTCTACAAGTGTCATCAACACTGGAACAACATCAGTGTGAGAGGTGAGCAGCAGTGATGGTAGACTTTGGTCTTGTTCTACAAGTGTCATCAACACTGGAACAACATCAGTGTGAGAGTTGAGAAGCAGTGATGGTAGACTTGGGTCTTGTTCTACAAGTGTCATCAACACTGGAACAACATCAGTGTGAGAGTTAAGCAGCAGTGATGGTAGACTTGGGTCTTGTCCTACAAGTGTCATCAACACTGGAACAACATCAGTGTGAGAGTTAAGCAGCAGTGATGGTAGACTTTGGTCTTGTTCTACAAGTGTCATCAACACTGGAACAACATCAGTGTGAGAGGTGAGCAGCAGTGATGGTAGACTTTGGTCTTGTTCTACAAGTGTCATCAACACTGGAACAACATCAGTGTGAGAGTTAAGCAGCAGTGATGGTAGACTTTGGTCTTGTTCTACAAGTGTCATCAACACTGGAACAACATCAGTGTGAGAGTTGAGAAGCAGTGATGGTAGACTTGGGTCTTGTTCTACAAGTGTCATCAACACTGGAACAACATCAGTGTGAGAGTTAAGCAGCAGTGATGGTAGACTTGGGTCTTGTCCTACAAGTGTCATCAACACTGGAACAACATCAGTGTGAGAGTTAAGCAGCAGTGATGGTAGACTTGTCTTGTTCTACAAGTGTCATCAACACTGGAACAACATCAGTGTGAGAGGTGAGCAGCAGTGATGGTAGACTTTGGTCTTGTTCTACAAGTGTCATCAACACTGGAACAACATCAGTGTGAGAGGTGAGCAGCAGTGATGGTAGACTTTGGTCTTGTTCTACAAGTGTCATCAACACTGGAACAACATCAGTGTGAGAGTTAAGCAGCAGTGATGGTAGACTTGGGTCTTGTTCTACAAGTGTCATCAACACTGGAACAACATCAGTGTGAGAGTTAAGCATCAGTGATGGTAGACTTTGGTCTTGTTCTACAAGTGTCATCAACACTGGAACAACATCAGTGTGAGAGGTGAGCAGCAGTGATGGTAGACTTTGGTCTTGTTCTACAAGTGTCATCAACACTGGAACAACATCAGTGTGAGAGTTAAGCAGCAGTGATGGTAGACTTGGGTCTTGTTCTACAAGTGTCATCAACACTGGAACAACATCAGTGTGAGAGTTAAGCAGCAGTGATGGTAGACGTTGGTCTTGTCCTACAAGTGTCATCAACACTGCAACAACATCAGTGTGAGAGTTAAGCAGCAGTGATGGTAGACTTTGGTCTTGTTCTACAAGTGTCATCAACACTGGAACAACATCAGTGTGAGAGTTGAGCAGCAGTGATGGTAGACTTGGGTCTTGTCCTACAAGTGTCATCAACACTGGAACAACATCAGTGTGAGAGTTGAGCAGCAGTGATGGTAGACTTGGGTCTTGTCCTACAAGTGTCATCAACACTGGAACAACATCAGTGTGAGAGTTGAGCAGCAGTGATGGTAGACTTGGGTCTTGTCCTACAAGTGTCATCAACACTGGAACAACATCAGTGTGAGAGGTGAGCAGCAGTGATGGTAGACTTTGGTCTTGTCCTACAAGTGTCATCAACACTGGAACAACATCAGTGTGAGAGTTAAGCAGCAGTGATGGTAGACTTGGGTCTTGTTCTACAAGTGTCATCAACACTGGAACAACATCAGTGTGAGAGTTAAGCAGCAGTGATGGTAGACTTGGGTCTTGTTCTACAAGTGTCATCAACACTGGAACAACATCAGTGTGAGAGTTAAGCAGCAGTGATGGTAGACTTGGGTCTTGTTCTACAAGTGTCATCAACACTGGAACAACATCAGTGTTAGAGTTAAGCAGCAGTGATGGTAGACTTTGGTCTTGTCCTACAAGTGTCATCAACACTGGAACAACATCAGTGTGAGAGTTAAGCAGCAGTGATGGTAGACTTTGGTCTTGTCCTACAAGTGTCATCAACACTGGAACAACATCAGTGTGAGAGTTGAGCAGCAGTGATGGTAGACGTTGGTCTTGTCCTACAAGTGTCATCAACACTGGAACAACATCAGTGTGAGAGTTGAGCAGCAGTGATGGTAGACTTGGGTCTTGTCCTACAAGTGTCATCAACACTGGAACAACATCAGTGTGAGAGTTGAGCAGCAGTGATGGTAGACTTGGGTCTTGTCCTACAAGTGTCATCAACACTGGAACAACATCAGTGTGAGAGTTGAGCAGCAGTGATGGTAGACTTGGGTCTTGTCCTACAAGTGTCATCAACACTGGAACAACATCAGTGTGAGAGTTGAGCAGCAGTGATTGTAGACTTGGGTCTTGTCCTACAAGTGTCATCAACACTGGAACAACATCAGTGTGAGAGGTGAGCAGCAGTGATGGTAGACTTTGGTCTTGTCCTACAAGTGTCATCAACACTGGAACAACATCAGTGTGAGAGTTAAGCAGCAGTGATGGTAGACTTTGGTCTTGTTCTACAAGTGTCATCAACACTGGAACAACATCAGTGTGAGAGGTGAGCAGCAGTGATGGTAGACTTTGGTCTTGTTCTACAAGTGTCATCAACACTGGAACAACATCAGTGTGAGAGTTAAGCAGCAGTGATGGTAGACTTGGGTCTTGTTCTACAAGTGTCATCAACACTGGAACAACATCAGTGTGAGAGTTGAGAAGCAGTGATGGTAGACTTGGGTCTTGTTCTACAAGTGTCATCAACACTGGAACAACATCAGTGTGAGAGGTGAGCAGCAGTGATGGTAGACTTGGGTCTTGTCCTACAAGTGTCATCAACACTGGAACAACATCAGTGTGAGAGTTGAGCAGCAGTGATGGTAGACTTGGGTCTTGTTCTACAAGTGTCAAAAACACTGGAACAACATCAGTGTGAGAGTTGAGCAGCAGTGATGGTAGACTTGGGTCTTGTTCTACAAGTGTCATCAACACTGGAACAACATCAGTGTGAGAGTTGAGCAGCAGTGATGGTAGACTTGGGTCTTGTTCTACAAGTGTCATCAACACTGGAACAACATCAGTGTGAGAGTTGAGCAGCAGTGATGGTAGACTTGCGTCTTGTCCTACAAGTGTCATCAACACTGGAACAACATCAGTGTGAGAGTTAAGCAGCAGTGATGGTAGACTTGGGTCTTATCCTACAAGTGTCATCAACACTGGAACAACATCAGTGTGAGAGTTAAGCAGCAGTGATGGTAGACTTGGGTCTTGTCCTACAAGTGTCATCAACACTGGAACAACATCAGTGTGAGAGTTAAGCAGCAGTGATGGTAGACTTGGGTCTTATCCTACAAGTGTCATCAACACTGGAACAACATCAGTGTGAGAGTTAAGCAGCAGTGATGGTAGACTTGGGTCTTGTCCTACAAGTGTCATCAACACTGGAACAACATCAGTGTGAGAGTTGAGCAGCAGTGATGGTAGACTTGGGTCTTGTCCTACAAGTGTCATCAACACTGGAACAACATCAGTGTGAGAGTTAAGCAGCAGTGATGGTAGACTTTGGTCTTGTCCTACAAGTGTCATCAACACTGGAACAATATCAGTGTGAGAGTTAAGCAGCAGTGATGGTAGACTTGGGTCTTGTTCTACAAGTGTCATCAACACTGGAACAACATCAGTGTGAGAGTTAAGCAGCAGTAATGGTAGACTTTGGTCTTGTCCTACAAGTGTCATCAACACTGGAACAACATCAGTGTGAGAGTTAAGCAGCAGTGATGGTAGACTTGGGTCTTGTTCTACAAGTGTCATCAACACTGGAACAACATCAGTGTGAGAGTTAAGCAGCAGTGATGGTAGACTTGGGTCTTGTTCTACAAGTGTCATCAACACTGGAACAACATCAGTGTGAGAGTTAAGCAGCAGTGATGGTAGACTTGGGTCTTGTTCTACAAGTGTCATCAACACTGGAACAACATCAGTGTGAGAGTTAAGCAGCAGTGATGGTAGACTTTGGTCTTGTCCTACAAGTGTCATCAACACTGGAACAACATCAGTGTGAGAGTTGAGCAGCAGTGATGGTAGACTTGGGTCTTGTTCTACAAGTGTCATCAACACTGGAACAACATCAGTGTGAGAGTTAAGCAACAGTGATGGTAGACTTGGGTCTTGTTCTACAAGTGTCATCAACACTGGAACAACATCAGTGTGAGAGTTAAGCAGCAGTGATGGTAGACTTTGGTCTTGTCCTACAAGTGTCATCAACACTGGAACAACATCAGTGTGAGAGTTAAGCAGCAGTGATGGTAGACTTGGGTCTTGTTCTACAAGTGTCATCAACACTGGAACAACATCAGTGTGAGAGTTAAGCAGCAGTGATGGTAGACTTTGGTCTTGTCCTACAAGTGTCATCAACACTGGAACAACATCAGTGTGAGAGTTGAGCAGCAGTGATGGTAGACTTGGGTCTTGTTCTACAAGTGTCATCAACACTGGAACAACATCAGTGTGAGAGTTAAGCAGCAGTGATGGTAGACTTGGGTCTTGTTCTACAAGTGTCATCAACACTGGAACAACATCAGTGTGAGAGTTGAGCAGCAGTGATGGTAGACTTGGGTCTTGTGCTACAAGTGTCATCAACACTGGAACAACATCAGTGTGAGAGGTGAGCAGCAGTGATGGTAGACTTGGGTCTTGTCCTACAAGTGTCATCAACACTGGAACAACATCAGTGTGAGAGTTGAGCAGCAGTGATAGTAGACTTGGGTCTTGTCCTACAAGTGTCATCAACACTGGAACAACATCAGTGTGAGAGTTGAGCAGCAGTGATGGTAGACTTGGGTCTTGTTCTACAAGTGTCATCAACACTGGAACAACATCAGTGTGAGAGTTAAGCAGCAGTGATGGTAGACTTGGGTCTTGTTCTACAAGTGTCATCAACACTGGAACAACATCAGTGTGAGAGTTAAGCAGCAGTGATGGTAGACTTGGGTCTTGTTCTACAAGTGTCATCAACACTGGAACAACATCAGTGTGAGAGTTAAGCAGCAGTGATGGTAGACTTTGGTCTTGTCCTACAAGTGTCATCAACACTGGAACAACATCAGTGTGAGAGTTAAGCAGCAGTGATGGTAGACTTGGGTCTTGTTCTACAAGTGTCATCAACACTGGAACAACATCAGTGTGAGAGTTAAGCAGCAGTGATGGTAGACTTTGGTCTTGTCCTACAAGTGTCATCAACACTGGAACAACATCAGTGTGAGAGTTAAGCAGCAGTGATGGTAGACTTGGGTCTTGTTCTACAAGTGTCATCAACATTGGAACAACATCAGTGTGAGAGTTAAGCAGCAGTGATGGTAGACTTTGGTCTTGTCCTACAAGTGTCATCAACACTGGAACAACATCAGTGTGAGAGTTGAGCAGCAGTGATGGTAGACTTGGGTCTTGTTCTACAAGTGTCATCAACACTGGAACAACATCAGTGTGAGAGTTAAGCAGCAGTGATGGTAGACTTGGGTCTTGTTCTACAAGTGTCATCAACACTGGAACAACATCAGTGTGAGAGTTAAGCAGCAGTGATGGTAGACTTGGGTCTTGTCCTACAAGTGTCATCAACACTGGAACAACATCAGTGTGAGAGTTAAGCAGCAGTGATGGTAGACTTGGGTCTTGTTCTACAAGTGTCATCAACACTGGAACAACATCAGTGTGAGAGTTAAGCAGCAGTGATGGTAGACTTGGGTCTTGTTCTACAAGTGTCATCAACACTGGAACAACATCAGTGTGAGAGTTGAGCAGCAGTGATGGTAGACTTGGGTCTTGTCCTACAAGTGTCATCAACACTGGAACAACATCAGTGTGAGAGTTGAGCAGCAGTGATGGTAGACTTGGGTCTTGTTCTACAAGTGTCATCAACACTGGAACAACATCAGTGTGAGAGTTAAGCAGCAGTGATGGTAGACTTGGGTCTTGTCCTACAAGTGTCATCAACACTGGAACAACATCAGTGTGAGAGTTAAGCAGCAGTGATGGTAGACTTGGGTCTTGTTCTACAAGTGTCATCAACACTGGAACAACATCAGTGTGAGAGTTGAGCAGCAGTGATGGTAGACTTGGGTCTTGTCCTACAAGTGTCATCAACACTGGAACAACATTAGTGTGAGAGTTGAGCAGCAGTGATGGTAGACTTGGGTCTTGTCCTACAAGTGTCATCAACACTGGAACAACATCAGTGTGAGAGTTAAGCAGCAGTGATGGTAGACTTTGGTCTTGTCCTACAAGTGTCATCAACACTGGAACAACATCAGTGTGAGAGTTGAGCAGCAGTGATGGTCGACTTGGGTCTTGTCCTACAAGTGTCATCAACACTGGAACAACATCAGTGTGAGAGTTAAGCAGCAGTGATGGTAGACTTTGGTCTTGTCCTACAAGTGTCATCAACACTGGAACAACATCAGTGTGAGAGTTGAGCAGCAGTGATGGTAGACTTGGGTCTTGTTCTACAAGTGTCATCAACACTGGAACAACATCAGTGTGAGAGTTAAGCAGCAGTGATGGTAGACTTGGGTCTTGTTCTACAAGTGTCATCAACACTGGAACAACATCAGTGTGAGAGTTAAGCAGCAGTGATGGTAGACTTGGGTCTTGTTCTACAAGTGTCATCAACACTGGAACAACATCAGTGTGAGAGTTAAGCAGCAGTGATGGTAGACTTGGGTCTTGTTCTACAAGTGTTATCAACACTGGAACAACATCAGTGTGAGAGTTAAGCAGCAGTGATAGTAGACTTGGGTCTTGTCCTGCCAGTGTCAACAACACAAAGGGCAGCCCAGGAACATATTCTATCACCTCACACTTGACACATAATTCCTTCGCTTGTTCCTGCAGAAATCTGGTGCAGGAAACTGTCAGGGAGAAGCATTTCAATGACAAACAGTAATAAACCATGGAACTGGTGGGTCTAGAACCCATGGTGAGTGAGTTGTAAACTCCAGGCTATGAGCATGGAACTGGTGGGAGTTAGAACCCATGCCGAGTGAATCGTAAAACTCCAGCCATGGGCGCTAACCCCAACAGTTCAGTGGGTTGTTTGCATTCGTGTTATTACGAATTCATGAAACAAACTGTAATGCTAATGAAATAAATTGTATTTTAATGTTTTTTTTTTTATTTTGATGTATCAACATAATGTATTAAACATTACTTGTGTAATATTATTCATGTTGCCATCAATGAGACGGGTTGATGACTTTATGATGGAGGAGGGTTCTTGATCTGAGTAAATGGGGCTAGTTTCGTTTTACTTAGATCAAACACAAGTGCTTCTTATTTCCCAGACTCTGTATGACTCTTACGGATTTAGAGTTTACCTGTGAATGTAAACCGAGCCCCGTTATGTATTTACACATTAATTTCTGCCCTGAGGGGTAGAGCAGAGAGATAATTATTGTGTTAGAAGGAAGATGGGGCCAGGAGACTTATTTTGATGCAACGTTATTGTCATGACTGCATTTATTTGGGGGGCTCAGGGAAATTTTTATGGGGCTGATGCCCCTACGTCTCTCTTGGCGCCGCCTCTGTAAACCCATACGTACCAAACAAACAAATTATTTTGAGACAAGATTTTTCAAGATTAGATGTACTTAACCTTTTAACGATTACAGGTTCCCAGTGAACTGCCCAATATGTGACCATAACCCCGTCACCAGACTGTTATTACCAGTCCTATTAGGTACCAGCATGTCTTCAAATGATATCAATAGCTAGGAACAAGACAGGCGAAATATACCTGGAGAGTATTCCGAGGGTCAACGCCCCCGAGGCCAGGTCCATGACCAAGCCTTGCAATGAATCAGGGTATGATCAACCATATAGTCCAACATACGCCTACAGCCCCGCAGGTCAGGTACTGATTTTACGTGCCTCTCCAGTTCCTTCTTGAAGACATCATTTGAAGACTGCTGGTACGCAGTTGAACAATTTTGTGTTATATTTTAGTGTATTCATGACACAGTTGATTGGGGGGATATTGCACTGCCTGCCAGGTCTCTTACTTTCATTGAGAGTGATTTCCGTGTGAAGATTTGGGCCAAGTCCCTCTAGGAGTTTCCAGGTGTAGATTATGATGTATCTTCTCACCAAGGAATATACGTTAATAAGGGACTTCAAAAATTCCCAGTAATTGATGTGTTTTATTGTACTTAAATGTTCAGTGAAAGTTCTCTGTAAATTCTCCAGGTCTGCAATTTCACCTACCTTGAAAGAGGCCGTTAGTGCACAGCAGTTCTCCAGCCTAGAGAGATCAGGTGAGTTAAAGAGAATCATCATCGGCTTGGCATCCCTAGTTTTGAAAGTTCACATTATCCATCTTACTATTTCCCAGCAGATATGACTGAAACAGTGTGGTGATCTTCGACAGTGAGATTTTCTGACATTTTCACCCTAAAGTTATTATAACACTTTAGTTTCTCGCTCTATTGCGTGATTAGAATTTGTTTAATTACTGTGATTAAAGTTTTTATTTCTTCAAGTTTTCCATAATGGAGTAATTGAAATTTGTCAGCACTGAACTTCATATAGTTCTCCGTCTGAAGACTTCGTTAACCCTCAATGGATGACACTGTACTAAAACTTCCAGTATCATCAGCAAAGGAGGACACGGTGCTGTGGTTTATATCTCTGTGATGGATACGATGTTGAGTAACAGTATGGGAGCGAGTACTGTGTATTGTGGAACAGAACTCTTTACTGGAGCCGCCTCGGACTTTACTCTGTTTACTATTACACTTCGTGTTCTATTGTAAGAAGTTATAGATCCATATACCCACTTTTCTTTTTTTTTTTTATCGAGCATTTTGTGTGCTATAACATCATGAAGGCACCTGTCGAAGGCTTTCACTTTGTCCTCCAGTGCGTCCAAGACCTTGTCATAGTGGTCCAGTAGTTGTGAAAAGAAGGATTGACCTGCTATAAATCCACGCTGCCCTGGGTTGTGTAATTGTTAGGAGTCCAAGTGATTGGCAATCTTGCTTCTTACAACCCTTCAAAGATTTTTATGTTGTGGGATGTTGGTGCTGTCTGTCTGAAATTTTTTGCAATTGTTTTATTGCCACATTTGTGGAGTAGGGCGTTATCCAATATTGTCAGTGGCTGTGAGATGACCCCTATGTCTCTACTCTCTTTCTATAGAATATTAAAGTCACGTGATTGGGGCTTCTTGCAGTTCATGATGAACACGGAGTTCCATGCACGGGCGTGTCATTTATTGAATATGGAAAGTCCTATTGTGTTAACATTATATAAAAAATTCTGAAAATAAACAGCTTTTTTAGTCTCGGTCATAACAAATGCATTTAAATTGTCGACCCTTAGTCTGGTTAATGGTTCACTAAACACTGAGTCATAGTGGGACTTCAGTAACTCACTCAGTTCTTTGCTGTCATCTGTGTATGTCCCAACTTGTTTAAGTAAGTGCTCTATACTGATGTGTTTCCTTGCCCTAGATTTGGCATAAGTAAAGAAACATTTTGGATGTCTTTCATTTTAATTTAATGCTTTAAGTTCGTTATCTGTTTCCTAGCTCCTGTATGATTCTATGAGCTTAAGTTTGATATTTTCTATTTCTCTGGCCGGAACCTCCCTCCAAGTCCCAGAGACACTGGCCTCTTCCAGCAACTCTGTGATTTTTTTTTCTTTTTCCTGTATAGGGAGTGTGAAAAATACATAGTATATTTTATGAAAATAGTGTATTTGTATGTAAATTAATAAAATATATTGTATTTAATAAAATTATATTATAAAAAATGGGAAGCTCTGCACCTGCGCTGACGAGCAGGGGAGTCGCCATGTTTTTTGAATGAGGCAAGAAAAACGTTAGTGAAAATAGGAAGAATTTTTGTCGCTCTAGAGGTTACATTGGGCTTACATCTCTCAAATAGGAGCCGAAATTGTTGGATGTGCAATCCTGCATAACGTGAGAATTCAGGCGACTGGACAGGACAACTCCAGGAACCTCAGATAAGCTGTCTATATATGTATGTTATAGCTCTGGCCAGTATTATCATCATAAATTTAGGCAGAGGAGGGGGGTTCTGTACATGAGACACACTAATCTCCAGACTAATTGGTGAGTGTTATGATTATAAATTCTCCTTCTGTTATATAAATGTGTATATGTAATCATTTATTAATTTTAATATACAGCCCACAAATTTACATTAAATTTACCAGAATTCCAGGTGTGTATGTACATTTCATTTGCAGTTAATATAGGTCTAGAGCAACTTGTGGAGAAATAGATGGTAGGTATCGAAGGGGGACATTTTTGCGACCTAGGTGTCCTAAAATTTCCTACTTGTCTCTGTAACTTTGATAAATAATAATTATCTCTGTTACCATTTCCTTGCATGTACCTTATGAGTTACATCCAGGTAAATGTAATTTTCCACAGGGATTCCCTTTAAAGTTTACGTCTTCTCCTTTTTTTTCTTAGGAGAATGTGCTTTGAACATACCTCAAGTGCCACAGAGCTGCTTAGCATATCATTCAAGCATTTTTCATTTAGGACATGGTTAATTTGCTCCCACTGGATGTTTCTGTTATTGAAGTTGAATTTGGTGATGACATCCTCATAATTGATCTCATTTTGCTGGTCAGGAGCCCGATACATACACGTCTGTCCTTCGACGATGTTGTGATGCGAGGCCATTGTCTTTGATACTGTTATAGGTCGTACCAGATCATTATTAGTGAAAAAAAGATCAAGTGTATTTGCAAGTCATGTATCCACTATTTGCTGGCTTAATGTGAATTTGATGTTGGGATTTAATAACTCATGTGTGTGTGAATTTTCATGAGAGCTGCCTCCTGGGGTAATCTCTGCTACAACATTATTTGCCACATTCTTCCATTTCAGATGTCTTAAGTCAGATTACCCAGAAGTAAGATATTTGGAGCTGGAGTTGGAAGACTTTCCTAAATCGTCGGGAAGTTGTATCTGGTGGTTTATGGTTATGGTTTTCAATCTTAACTACCAAAACTTCAACTAAATCATGTGTGTTGTTTAGTAATTTTGAGTAAATAAGCGACTGTGTGACAAGTAAGTCAATCTCCCTTGTTGATTATTCTTTTTGTTTCATCAAAAACAGTTGCATACAGGTATCCATATTTGTTGTCAAAGTGATCTGTTTATGTGTGTGTCTGTTGTCAGGAGAACACCGTCACCTGATCACAAGTATGAAACAAAATAATAAATAACATCGAGGAATAATAAACTTTGGCCGCCGTTGGTTTCAGTGAGATCTTAAGACAGAGAAACTTTTAAGACCAGATCTTAAGACAGGAGAAACTTTTAAGACCAGATCTTAAGACAGGAGAAACTTTTAAGACCAGATCTTAAGACAGGAGGAACTTTTAAGACCAGATCTTAAGACAGAGAAACTTTTAAGACCAGATCTTAAGACAGGAGAAACTTTTAAGACCAGATCTTAAGACAGGAGAAACTTTTAAGACCAGATCTTAAGACAGGAGGAACTTTTAAGACCAGATCTTAAGACAGGAGAAACTTTTAGACCAAATCTTAAGACAGGAGGAACTTTTAAGACCAGATCTTAAGACAGGAGAAACTTTTAAGACCAGATCTTAAGACAGGAGGAACTTTTAAGACCAGATCTTAAGACAGGAGAAACTTTTAGACCAAATCTTAAGACAGGAGGAACTTTTAAGACCAGATCTTAAGACAGGAGGAACTTTTAAGACCAGATCTTAAGACAGGAGGAACTTTTAAGACCAGATCTTAAGACAGGAGAAACTTTTAAGACCAGATCTTAAGACAGGAGAAACTTTTAGACCAAATCTTAAGACAGGAGGAACTTTTAAGACCAGATCTTAAGACAGGAGAAACTTTTAGACCAAATCTTAAGACAGGAGGAACTTTTAAGACCAGATCTTAAGACAGGAGGAACTTTTAAAACCAGATCTTAAGACAGGAGAAACTTTTAAAACCAGATCTTAAGACAGGAGAAACTTTTAAGACCAGATCTTAAGACAGGAGAAACTTTTAAGACCAGATCTTAAGACAGGAGGAACTTTTAAGATCATATCTTAAGACAGGAGGAATTTTAAAACCAGACCTTAAGACAGGAGGAACTTTTAAGGCCAGATCTTATGACAGGAGAAACTTTTAAGATCAGATCTTAAGACAGGAGGAACTTTTAAGACCAGATCTGAAGACAGGAGAAACTTTTAAGACCAGATCTTAAATCAGGAGAAACTTTTAAGACCAGATCTTAAGACAGGAGAAACTTTTAAGACCAGATCTTAAGACAGGAGAAACTTTTAAGACCAGATCTTAAGACAGGAGGAACTTTTAAGACTAGATCTTAAGACAGAAGAAACTTTTAAGATCAGATCTTGAGACAGGAGGAACTTTTAAGACCAGATCTTGAGCATAACATTGAGGACAAACAGTGTCAGTACTGGTAAGCAGGTCAAGTATAACATTGAAGACAAACAGTGTCAGTACTGGTAACCAGGTTAAGTATAACACTGAAGACAAACAGTGTCAGTACTGGTAACCAGGTTAAGTATAACATTGAAGACAAACGGTGTCAGTACTGGTAAGCAGGTCAAGTATAACAATGAAGACAAACAGTGTCAGTACTGGTAACCAGGTTAAGTATAACACTGAAGACAAACAGTGTCAGTACTGGTAACCAGGTTAAGTATAACATTGAAGACAAACAGTGTCAGTACTGGTAACCAGGTTAAGTATAACACTGAAGACAAACAGTGTCAGTACTGGTAACCAGGTCAAGTATAACATTGAAGACAAACAGTGTCAGTACTGGTAACCAGGTTAAGTATAACACTGAAGACAAACAGTGTCAGTACTGGTAACCAGGTCAAGTATAACATTGAAGACAAACAGTGTCAGTACTGGTAACCAGGTTAAGTATAACAATGAAGACAAACAGTGTCAGTACTGGTAACCAGGTCAAGTATAACATTGAAGAAAAACAGTGTCAGTACTGGTAACCAGGTTAAGTATAACACTGAAGACAAACAGTGTCAGTACTGGTAACCAGGTCAAGTATACAGTTAACGAAACAATATTCCTGGTAAATCACCTGATCACTAGAAGACAAGAGGTGAAGTGATTCTCCAGACTTTAACACACACCAGGTAACATTAATACTACCTGGAGTAGAAACTAAAGAAACTCAAACCCGAAAATGATCATCCCAGACACGAGTCTGGGATGATGGCGGCCAGCTAGATGGCACTGCCGGTGCTAACATAACATAAGATTTCGTTCGGATTTTTAACCCAGGAGGGTTAGCCACCCAGGATATCCCAAGAAAGTCAGTGCGTCATCGAGGACTCTCTAACTTATTTCCATTGTGGTCCTCAATCTTGTCCCCCAGGATGCGACCCACACCAGTCGATTAACACCCAGGTACCTATTTGCTGCAAGGTGAACATGACAACAGGTGTAAGGAAACACACTGCAATGTTTCTACCCTGCCGGAAATCGAACCCGGGCCCTCAGAGTCTGAAGGGAGAGCTTTGCCAGCCAGTCAACGGGGTCACCAAGTAACATTCTGTAACAGTTCTTCCGAGTCTAAACTACAATAAACCCATTAATTTAATTTAATTATTTATTTATTTATTTATTTATTTATTTATTTATTTAGTAATTTTAGCATACATACAGAGGTACAAAAAATACAGGTAAGAGCAGCATGCCAAAGCCACTTATATGCATAGCATTACGGGCTGGCTTAAAATTAACTTAAGATTAACTAAGCAATGATGAAATCAGTGATAAAACATTATTGTAAACAGATAACTATAAAGCACAAATGAGTATTACAAAGACAGGTCATATGGTTGCTTGCATTGCTGTACATTCAGTCGAATGGAGTATTCTGTTAGGTAGTGTATTTAAAAAAATAACAAAGTTAGATTGGGTCCTAGGTTTAACATTTATGTGATATAATTGTGAGTAACATATAGGATATACAATTTATAAGGTTCAATTATTCAGTATTTATTTGGTTTTGGGTGAGTAAGTGATCTTTGAGAAGAGACTTGAATTTATAAACAGGTAGTGTTTCTTTTATATTTACAGGTAATGAATTCCAGATTTTAGGGCCTTTTATGTGCATTGAGTTTTTGCATAGCGTGAGATGGACACGAGGAACATCAAAGAGTGATCTGTTCCTTGTATTATGGTCATGTGTTCTGTTGAGGTTGGCAAGGAGATGTTTGAGGGGAGGGTTAATATCAGAGTTAAGTGTTCTATGCATGTAATAGGTGCAGTAATAAGTATGGATGTTTTGTATGGAGAGTAGGTTGAGTGTTTTGAATATTGGTGGAGTGTGATGCCTGTTGTGAGAATTTGTTATCATTCTAACTCCAGCCTTTTGTTGGGTAATTAGTGGTCTGAGATGGTTAATTGTTGTTGAGCCCCATGCACAAATTCCATAGGTGAGATAGGGGTAAATAAGAGAGTGATATAGGGCCAGGAGGGCTGACTGGGGAACATAGTACCGTGTCTTCGATAGTATGCCTACAGTCTTGGAAATTTTCTTAGAAATTTGTTGTATATGTGTATGAAATTTGAGTCTATTATCAAGGTGGATTCCTAAGAATTTTCCCTCTGTTAGCTTTGTGATAGGTGATCTGTTTATCGTTATGTTAAGAGGTACATCTGTAGCTCTGTTACCAAACTGAATGAAGTAGGTTTTGTCAATGTTCAGTGTAAGTTTGTTAGTCCTCATCCAGGTAGATATTTTCTGTAATTCGGTGTTTACAGTATTGGCTAGCGTGACTGGGCTCGGGTGAGAGAAGACGTACGTAGTGTCATCTGCAAAAAGTGTGGGTTTGAGTAATTGCGAAGCATTTGGTAGGTCATTTATGTATAGGAGAAAGAGAAGAGGGCCAAGGACACTTCACTGTAGGACACCAACTGTAATTGGTTGAGCGGAAGAGCTTGCCCCATTTGCGTACACATATTGGCTTCTGTTGCTGAGGTATGACTTGAGGTAGTTGAGGGAGTGCCCTCTTATACCATAGTGTGACAATTTTACGTGGAGCAAGTCATGGTCAACTGTATCAAAAGCTTTACGTAAGTCAATGAAGATCCCCAGTAGGAGTTCTTTTTTCTCTATTGCAGTGTATATATGTTCTAGCATGTGTATAATAGCATCATTAGTATTTTTATTAGGCCTGAATCCAAATTGGCAGGGGTTGAGAATGTTTTGGGAGATGAGGTAGGAGTAGATTCGTTTATGAATTAATTTTTCGAAGATTTTTGAGAGAGGGTGTAAATTGGATATTGGCCTATAGTTATTCAACTCTGCTTGGTCTTCTCCTTTATGGATCGGGGTGACCCTTGCTATTTTGAGAGCTGTAGTGAAGGTGGAGGATTCAATGGATTTGTTAAAGAGTGTTGCAATGATTGGTGATAGTACTTGTGACACTTTTTTGTATATAAAGGGTGGTAAGGTATTTAAATCTCCTGCCTTGTTTTTTAGTGCGTTGATAATAAGGGAGACTTCATATGGGTTAGTCGGAGCTAGGAACAGTGTGTTCGGGTAGTTGCCGGTGAGGTAGTCATTTGGTGGGGTATCTGAGCTTAGGATTTTATTGGCAAGGTTTTGTCCTATAGTGGAGAAGAAATCATTGAGTCTGTTTGCTGTTTCTGTTGGTGGGAGTTGGGGTTCATCTGATTTTGCTAATTTTATTTCGCTATTTCGTGATATCTTTTTTGTTCCCTGAATTTCTGATAGGGTCTTCCAGGTCTTTTTTATATCACCTCGTAAGTTGGATAATCTGTTCTCATAATACAGTGTTTTTGCCCTTCTTATCAGGCTGGTTAGGATTGACGAGTAACGTTTTGTTTGGTCTCTGGTTATGTGACCCATTCTGTACTGTTTTTCATATCGGTGTTTTGTATTTATGGATTTGAGAATGCTGGGTGTTAGCCAGGGACTGTTCAGTCTCTTAGCTGTCATCTGTTTAGTTTTTTTAGGGCAGTGCTTGTTATAGAGGTTTTGGGTCTTTTTTAGAAAATTGCTAAAACATTCGTCAATATCTGTATAGATTTCTAGCTCAGTGTGCCAGTCAATGTTTGTTACTGCTGTTGTGAAGTTATTAATGGCTGCCTCATTGTGAAGTCTGAAGGTGACTTTAGTAGTGTCTTGGGGTATTTTACCAAGAGTTGTTATGAGGAAAGTCGGGTAGTGGTCTGTGGTATTATCTGTAATTATGCCTGATTTTAAAGGGGATATGGTGTTGGTCCAGATGTGGTCAAGTAGGGAAACACTAGTCTCTGTAACTCTTGTAGGTTTTGTTACTGTTGGTAGCAACATGCAGTTACTCATTGTGTTTGTGAATTCAGTAACGTGTGGGTCCTGGTCTTGCAGGAGATTTATATTGAAGTCACCTGAGAGTAGTAAGTGATCTTTGTTCATGCGTGCATCAGTTATCATACTTCCTAGGTTTTGACTAAATTGGCTAATGTTTGATTGTGGTACTCTGTAGATGTTTATCACTGTGAGAGGTTTTTGTAGGTATTTAGATTTGAATTTAGCTATTATATATTCCCCATGTTCATCTCTTGTGCAAGTATTAGTGATACATTCTAGTTGGTCTGAGTAGTATATAGCTGTGCCACCCCCTTGTTGGTCTGGCCTACAGTTGTGTATGGCTGTGTAACCAGGAATGGCATAGACATCTGTAGTATCAGGCTTTAGCCAGGTTTCAGTTAGTGTAATGATGGACATATTGGCATGCAAGGAATTTAGTAATGCTAGGAGGTCATCATAATGCTTGCTTAAAGATCTGATATTGTAGTTAAAGATAGTTATGTTGTTGTTGGCACTGAGAAGTGCCTTTGATTGTTCTGCTGTGTAGTAATTACAGTAACTGTTTGAATCATTTAAGTCATTAAATAAGAGGTTGGTATCAGGATCAATGCTTGTAATCATAAGATTTGTAGTGAATCTATAGTTAGAATTAAATACATAACAAAGTAAATATTCTAAAAGCTAATAATAATAATAGTAATAATAATAATAATAATAATAATAATAATAATAATAATAATAATAATAATAATAATAATAATAATAATTATTATTATTATTATTATTATTATTATTATTATTATTATTATTATTATTATTATTATTATTATTATTATTATTATTATTATTATTATTATACATATCTATGTTTCTACAAGTACATGTACAAGGTATACAGGCCATAGCTGACATTTCGTGCAAATTAGGTCAGTTTTGTCCCAGGATGCGACCCACATCGGTCCACTAACACCCAGGATGCGACCCACACCAGTCCACCAACACCCAGGATGTGACCCACACCAGTCCACTAACACCCAGGATGTGACCCACACCAGTCCACTAACACCCAGGATGTGATCCACAGCAGTTCACTAACAATCAGGATGTGACACACACCAGTCCACTAACACCCAGGATGTGACCCACACCAGTCCACTAACACCCAGGATGTGATCCACAGCAGTTCACTAACAATCAGGATGTGACACACCAGTCCACTAACACCCAGGATGTGACCCACACCAGTCCACTAACACCCAGGATGAGACCCACACCAGTCCACTAACACCCAGGATGCGACCCACACCAGTCCACCAACACCCAGGATGTGACCAACACCAGTCCACCAACACCCAGGATGTGACCCACACCAGTTCACTTACACCCAGGATGAGACCCACCTGTCCACTAGCACCCAGGATGTGACCCACACCAGCCCACTAACACCCAGGATGTGACCTACACCAGTCCACTAACACACAGGATGTGACCCACACCAGTCCACTAACACCCAGGATGTGACCCACCAGTCAACTAAGACCCAGGATCTGACCCACACAAGTCCACTAACACCCAGGATGTGACCCACTCCAGTCCACTAATACCCAGGATGTGACACACCAGTCCACTAACACCCAGGATGTGACCCACACCAGTCCACTAACACCCAGGATGTGACCCACACCAGTCCACTAACACCCAGGATGTGACCCACCAGTCCACTAACACCCAGGATGTGAAACACCAGAAGACTAACACCCAGGATGTGACCCACACCAGTCCACTAACACCCAGGATGTGACACACCAGTCCACTAACACCCAGGATGTGACCCACACCAGTCCACTAACACCCAGGATGTGACCCAACAGTCCACTAACGCCCAGGATGTGACCCACCAATCCACTAACGCCCAGGATGTGACCCAGCAGTCCACTAACACCCAGGATGTGACCCACCAGTCCACTGACACCCAGGATGTGACCCACCAGTAGACTAACACCCAGGATGTGACACACACCAGTCCACTAATGCCCAGGATGTGACCCACACCAGTCCACTAACACCCAGGATGTGACCCACCAGTCCACTAACACCCAGGATGTGACCCACACCAGTCCACTAACACCCAGGATGTGACCCACCAGTCCACTGACACCCAGGATGTGACCCACCAGTAGACTAACACCCAGGATGTGACACACACCAGTCCACTAACACCCAGGATGTGACCCACACCAGTCCACTAACACCCAGGATGTGACCCACACCAGTCCACTAACACCCAGGATGTGATCCACAGCAGTTCACTAACAATCAGGATGTGACACACCAGTCCACTAACACCCAGGATGTGACCCACACCAGTCCACTAACACCCAGGATGAGACCCACACCAGTCCACTAACACCCAGGATGCGACCCACACCAGTCCACCAACACCCAGGATGTGACCAACACCAGTCCACCAACACCCAGGATGTGACCCACACCAGTTCACTTACACCCAGGATGAGACCCACCTGTCCACTAGCACCCAGGATGTGACCCACACCAGCCCACTAACACCCAGGATGTGACCTACACCAGTCCACTAACACACAGGATGTGACCCACACCAGTCCACTAACACCCAGGATGTGACCCACCAGTCAACTAAGACCCAGGATCTGACCCACACAAGTCCACTAACACCCAGGATGTGACCCACTCCAGTCCACTAATACCCAGGATGTGACACACCAGTCCACTAACACCCAGGATGTGACCCACACCAGTCCACTAACACCCAGGATGTGACCCACACCAGTCCACTAACACCCAGGATGTGACCCACCAGTCCACTAACACCCAGGATGTGAAACACCAGAAGACTAACACCCAGGATGTGACCCACACCAGTCCACTAACACCCAGGATGTGACACACCAGTCCACTAACACCCAGGATGTGACCCACACCAGTCCACTAACACCCAGGATGTGACCCAACAGTCCACTAACGCCCAGGATGTGACCCACCAATCCACTAACGCCCAGGATGTGACCCAGCAGTCCACTAACACCCAGGATGTGACCCACCAGTCCACTGACACCCAGGATGTGACCCACCAGTAGACTAACACCCAGGATGTGACACACACCAGTCCACTAATGCCCAGGATGTGACCCACACCAGTCCACTAACACCCAGGATGTGACCCACCAGTCCACTAACACCCAGGATGTGACCCACACCAGTCCACTAACACCCAGGATGTGACCCACCAGTCCACTGACACCCAGGATGTGACCCACCAGTAGACTAACACCCAGGATGTGACACACACCAGTCCACTAACACCCAGGATGTGACCCACACCAGTCCACTAACACCCAGGATGTGACCCACCAGTAGACTAACACCCAGGATGTGACCCACCAGTAGACTAACACCCAGGATGTGACACATTTTACTGATGAGTGAACATAGATAACCAGTGTAAGAACTCACGTCCAGTGTTTCTACCCTCGCCGGGAAATTCCTCACTTCTGTGAAAGTTGCGAACATTGTAGATCATTCTGTACTCACCTAGTTGTACTCACCTAGTTGTACTCACCTAGTTGTACTCACCTAGTTGTACTCACCTAGTTGTACTCACCTAGTTGTACTCACCTAGTTGTACTCACCTAGTTGTACTCACCTAGTTGTACTCACATAGTTGTACTTACCTAGTTGTACTCACCTAGTTGTACTCACCTAGTTGTGCTCACCTAGTTGTACTCACCTAGTTGTACCCACCTAGTTGTACTCATCTAGTTGTACTTACCTAGTTGTACTCACCTAGTTGTACTCACCTAGTTGTGCTCACCTAGTTGTACTCACCTAGTTGTACTCGCCTAGTTGTACTCACCTAGCTGTACTCATCTAGTTGTACTTACCTAGTTGTACTCACCTAGTTGTACTCACCTAGTTGTGCTCACCTAGTTGTGCTCACCTAGTTGTACTCACCTAGTTGTACTCACCTAGTTGTACTCACCTAGTTGTACTCACCTAGTTGTACTTACCTAGTTATACTCATCTAGTTGTACTTACCTAGTTGTACTCACCTAGTTGTACTCACCTAGTTGTGCTCACCTAGTTGTACTCACCTAGTTGTACTCACCTAGTTGTACTCACCTAGTTGTACTCACCTAGTTGTACTTACCTAGTTGTAATCATCTAGTTGTACTTACCTAGTTGTACTCACCTAGTTGTACTCACCTAGTTGTGCTCACCTAGTTGTACTCACCTAGTTGTACTCACCTAGTTGTACTCATCTAGTTGTACTCGCCTAGTTGTACTCACCTAGCTGTACTCATCTAGTTGTACTCACCTAGTTGTACTCACCTAGTTGTACTCACCTAGTTGTACTCACCTAGTTGTACTCACCTAATTGTACTCACCTAGTTGTACTCACCTGGTTGTACTCACCTAGTTGTACTCACCTAGTTGTACTCACCTAGTTGTACTCACCTAGTTGTACTTACCTAGTTGTACTCACCTAGTTGTACTCACCTAGTTGTGCTCACCTAGTTGTACTCACCTAGTTGTACTCACCTAGTTGTACTCACCTAGTTGAGGTTACAGGGGTCGAGTCTTAGCTCCTGGCCCCGCCTTTTCACTGGTCGCTACTAGATCACTCTCCCTGAACCATGAGCTTTATCATACCTCTGCTTAAAGCTATGTATGGATCCTGCCTCCACTACATCGCTTCCCAAACTATTCCACTTCCTGACTTCTCTGTGGCTGAAGGTATACTTCCTAACATCCCTGTGATTCATCTGTCTCTTCAACTTCCAGCTGTGTCCCCTTGTTGCTGTGCCTAATCTCTGGAACATTCTGTCTTTATCAACCTTGTCAATTCCTCTCAGTATTTTGTATATCGTTATCATGTCGTCCCTATCTCTTCTGTCTTCCAGTGTCGTCAGGTTGATTTCCCTTAACATCTCCTCGTAGGACATACCTCTTAGCTCTGGGACTAGGCTTGCTGCAAACCTTTGCGCTTTCTCTAGTTTCTTTACGTGCTTGGCTAGGTGTGGGTTCCAAACTGGTGCTGCATGCTCTAGTATGGGCCAAATGTACACGGTGTACAGGGTCCTGAACGATTTCTTATTAAGATGCCAGAATGCTGTTCTGAGGTTTGTTAGGTGCCCATATGCTGCAGCAGTTATTTGGTTGATGTGCGCTTCAGGAGATGCCTCTGGTGTTATACTCACCCCAAGATCTTTTTCCTTGATTGAGGTTTGTAGTCTCTGGCCCTCTAGACTGTACTCCGTCTGCGGTCTTCTTTGCCCTTCCCCAATCTTCATGACTTTGCACTTGGTGGGGTTGAACTCCAGGAGCCAATTGCTGGACCAGGCCTGCAGCCTGTCCAGGTCCCTTTGTAGTTCTGCCTGGTCTTCGATAGAATGAATTCGTCTCATCAACTTCACGTCATCTGCAAACAAGGACACATCGGAGTCTATTCCTTCCGTCATGTCGTTCACAAATACACGAAACAGCACTGGTCCTGTAACTGACCCCTGTGGGACCCCGCTGGTCACAGGTGCCCTCTCTGACACCTCGCAAGGTACCATGAATCACTGCTGTCTTCCTGACAAGTATTCCCTGACCTATTGTAGTGCCTTCCCTGTTATCCCAGCTTGGTCCTCCAGTTTTTGCACTAATCTCTTGTGTGGAACTGTGTCAAACGTCTTCTTGCAGTCCAAGAAAATGCTGATGAAACGTTGTAGTTGGTGACGCTTTTTGACCCTGTTCATTTGTAAATACAAATGATGTGGTATTGATGGAATGTAGGAGACTTTATTTGCTGGCACTAATATCTGTTGTTCTGGAGTGACGGACACAAACTGTACATCCACTCAAGAACTGATAACAACTGCTGTATTACTTGTGTCATTTACTGCAGGTTTTTATCTTCCTCTGTTTACTGATAGGTTACAACTACCATAGTTTGTTTCCCAGTGTTGGTGGGATGTGTACCTTCTGGTCTCCTGTAATGGTGTGTCTGACAGTTTGTGTTGTAACTTTGTCTTTCATAAACCCAGGTATAAAACATTTCAAGGTGAAAACGTTTACATAAACACTGAAGTATTTCTTTGGTCATGAAGTCAAACATTTCTCTTTTTAATACCAGTTCTGGTATAATGCGAAATATCTCCACATGGAGCATGGCTCTGATCCTGACAGACACATGGAGCATGGCTCTGCTCCTGACAGACACATGGAGCATGGCTCTGGTCCTGGCAGACACATGGAGCATGGCTCTGCTCCTGACAGACACATGGAGCATGGCTCTGCTCCTGGCAGACACATGGAGCATGGCTCTGCTCCTGGCAGACACATGGAGCATGGCTCTGCTCCTGACAGACACATGGAGCATGGCTCTGCTCCTGGCAGACACATGGAGCATGGCTCTGCTCCTGGCAGACACATGGAGCATGGCTCTGTTCCTGGCAGACACATGGAGCATACCACCACTCCTGGCACACACATGGAGCATGGCACCACTCCTGGCAGACACATGGAGCATGGCCCCACTCCTGGCAGACACATGGAGCATGGCTCTGCTCCTGGCAGACACATGGAGCATACCACCACTCCTGGCACACACATGGAGCATGGCCCCACTCCTGGCAGACACATGGAGCATGGCACCACTCCTGGCAGACACATGGAGCATGGCCCCACTCCTGGAAGACACATGGAGCATGCCACCACTCCTGGCAGACACATGGAGCATGGCCCCACTCCTGGCAGACACATGGAGCATGGCTGCACTCCTGGCAGACACATGGAGCATGGCTGCACTCCTGGCAGACACATGGAGCATGGCACCACTCCTGGCAGACACATTGAGCATGGCTCCACTCCTGACAGACACATGAAGCATGGCTGGAGCACTCCTGGCAGACACATGGAGCATGGCTGCACTCCTGGCAGACACATGGAGCATGGCTGCACTCCTGGCAGACACATGGAGCATGGCTGCACTCCTGGCAGACACATGGAGCATGGCTGCACTCCTGGCAGACACATGGAGCATGGCTGCACTCCTGGCAGACACATGGAGCATGGCTGCACTCCTGGCAGACACATGGAGCATGGCTGCACTCCTGGCAGACACATGGAGCATGGCTGCACTCCTGGCAGACACATGGAGCATGGCTGCACTCCTGGCAGACACATGGAGCATGGCTGCACTCCTGGCAGACACATGGAGCATGGCTGCCACTCCTGGCAGACACATGGAGCATGGCTGCACTCCTGGCAGACACATGGAGCATGGCTGCACTCCTGGCAGACACATGGAGCATGGCTGCACTCCTGGCAGACACATGGAGCATGGCTGCACTCCTGGCAGACACATGGAGCATGGCTGCACTCCTGGCAGACACATGGAGCATGGCTGGAGCACTCCTGGCAGACACATGGAGCATGGCTGCACTCCTGGCAGACACATGGAGCATGGCTGCACTCCTGGCAGACACATGGAGCATGGCTGCACTCCTGGCAGACACATGGAGCATGGCTGCACTCCTGGCAGACACATGGAGCATGGCTGCACTCCTGGCAGACACATGGAGCATGGCTGCACTCCTGGCAGACACATGGAGCATGGCTGCACTCCTGGCAGACACATGGAGCTCCATGGCTGGCAGACACATGGAGCATGGCTGCACTCCTGGCAGACACATGGAGCATGGCTGCACTCCTGGCAGACACATGGAGCATGGCTGCACTCCTGGCAGACACATGGAGCATGGCTGCACTCCTGGCAGACACATGGAGCATGGCTGCACTCCTGGCAGACACATGGAGCATCCTGGCATGGCTGCACTGCACTCCTGGCAGACACATGGAGCATGGCTGCACTCCTGGCAGACACATGGAGCATGGCTGCACTCCTGGCAGACACATGGAGCATGGCTGCACTCCTGGCAGACACATGGAGCATGGCTGCACTCCTGGCAGACACATGGAGCATGGCTGCACTCCTGGCAGACACATGGAGCATGGCTGCACTCCTGGCAGACACATGGAGCATGGCTGCACTCCTGGCAGACACATGGAGCATGGCTGCACTCCTGGCAGACACATGGAGCATGGCTGCACTCCTGGCAGACACATGGAGCATGGCTGCACTCCTGGCAGACACATGGAGCATGGCTGCACTCCTGGCAGACACATGGAGCATGGCTGCACTCCTGGCACTCCTGGCAGACACATGGAGCATGGCTGCACTCCTGGCAGACACATGGAGCATGGCTGCACTCCTGGCAGACACATGGAGCATGGCTGCACTCCTGGCAGACACATGGAGCATGGCTGCACTCCTGACACATGGAGCATGGCTGCACTCCTGGCAGACACATGGAGCATGGCTGCACTCCTGGCAGACACATGGAGCATGGCTGCACTCCTGGCAGACACAAGGAGCATGGCTGGCACACATGGAGCATGGCTGGCAGACACATGGAGCATGGCTGGAGCACTCACTGGCAGACACATGGAGCATGGCTGCACTCCTGGCAGACACATGGAGCCTGGCTGCACTCCTGGCAGACACATGGAGCATGGCTGCACTCCTGGCAGACACATGGAGCATGGCTGCACTCCTGGCAGACACATGGAGCATGGCTGCACTCCTGGCAGACACATGGAGCTGCACTGGCAGACACATGGAGCACTCCTGGCAGACACATGGAGCATGGCTGCACTCCTGGCAGACACATGGAGCATGGCTGCACTCCTGGCAGACACATGGAGCATGGCTGCACTCCTGGCAGACACATGGAGCATGGCTGCACTCCTGGCAGACACATGGAGCATGGCTGCACTCCTGGCAGACACATGGAGCATGGCTGCACTCCTGGCAGACACATGGAGCATGGCTGCACTCCTGGCAGACACATGGAGCATGGCTGCACTCCTGGCAGACACATGGAGCATGGCTGACACATGGAGCATGGCTGCACTCCTGGCAGACACATGGAGCATGGCTGCACTCCTGGCAGACACATGGAGCATGGCTGCACTCCTGGCAGACACATGGAGCATGGCTGCACTCCTGGCAGACACATGGAGCATGGCTGCACTCCTGGCAGACACATGGAGCATGGCTGCACTCCTGGCAGACACATGGAGCATGGCTGCACTCCTGGCAGACACATGGAGCATGGCTGCACTCCTGGCAGACACATGGAGCATGGCTGCACTCCTGGCAGACACATGGAGCATGGCTGCACTCCTGGCAGACACATGGAGCATGGCTGCACTCCTGGCAGACACATGGAGCATGGCTGCACTCCTGGCAGACACATGGAGCATGGCTGCACTCCTGGCAGACACATGGAGCATGGCTGCACTCCTGGCAGACACATGGAGCATGGCTGCACTCCTGGCAGACACATGGAGCATGGCTGCACTCCTGGCAGACACATGGAGCATGGCTGCACTCCTGGCAGACACATGGAGCATGGCTGCACTCCTGGCAGACACATGGAGCATGGCTGCACTCCTGGCAGACACATGGGGCATGGGTGCTGCACTCCTGGCAGACACATGGAGCATGGCTGCACTCCTGGCAGACACATGGAGCATGGCTGCACTCCTGGCAGACACATGGAGCATGGCTGCACTCCTGGCAGACACATGGAGCATGGCTGCACTCCTGGCAGACACATGGAGCATGGCTGCACTCCTGGCAGACACATGGAGCATGGCTGCACTCCTGGCAGACACATGGAGCATGGCTGCACTCCTGGCAGACACATGGAGCATGGCTGCACTCCTGGCAGACACATGGAGCATGGCTGCACTCCTGGCAGACACATGGAGCATGGCTGCACTCCTGGCAGACACATGGAGCATGGCTGCACTCCTGGCAGACACATGGAGCATGGCTGCACTCCTGGCAGACACATGGAGCATGGCTGCACTCCTGGCAGACACATGGAGCATGGCTGCACTCCTGGCAGACACATGGAGCATGGCTGCACTCCTGGCAGACACATGGAGCATGGCTGGAGCACTCAGACTGGCAGACACATGGAGCATGGCTGCACTCCTGGCAGACACATGGCTGCCTCCTGGCAGACACATGGAGCATGGCTGCACTCCTGGTAGACACATGGAGCATGGCTGCACTCCTGGCAGACACATGGAGCATGGCTGCACTCCTGGCAGACACATGGAGCACATGGAGCATGGATGCACTCCTGGCAGACACATGGAGCATGGCTGCACTCCTGGCAGACACATGGAGCATGGCTGCACTCCTGGCAGACACATGGAGCATGGCTGCACTCCTGGCAGACACATGGAGCATGGCTGCACTCCTGGCAGACACATGGAGCATGGCTGCACTCCTGGCAGACACATGGAGCATGGCTGCACTCCTGGCAGACACATGGAGCATGGCTGCACTCCTGGCAGACACATGGAGCATGGCTGCACTCCTGGCAGACACATGGAGCATGGCTGCACTCCTGGCAGACACATGGAGCATGGCTGCACTCCTGGCAGACACATGGAGCATGGCTGCACTCCTGGCAGACACATGGAGCATGGCTGAACACATGGAGCATGGCTGCACTCCTGGCAGACACATCCTGGCAGACACATGGAGCATGGCTGCACTCCTGGCAGACACATGGAGCATGGCTGCACTCCTGGCAGACACATGGAGCCTGGCTCCATGGCTGCACTCCTGGCAGACACATGGAGCATGGCTGCACTCCTGGCAGACACATGGAGCATGGCTGCACTCCTGGCAGACACATGGAGCATGGCTGCACTCCTGGCAGACACATGGAGCATCCTGGCAGACACATGGAGCACTCCTGGCAGACACATGGAGCATGGCTGCACTCCTGGCAGACACATGGAGCATGGCTGCACTCCTGGCAGACACATGGAGCATGGCTGCACTCCTGGCAGACACATGGAGCATGGCTGCACTCCTGGCAGACACATGGAGCATGGCTGCACTCCTGGCAGACACATGGAGCATGGCTGCACTCCTGGCAGACACATGGAGCATGGCTGCACTCCTGGCAGACACATGGAGCATGGCTGCACTCCTGGCAGACACATGGAGCATGGCAGACACATGGAGCACTCCTGGCAGACACATGGAGCATGGCTGCACTCCTGGCAGACACATGGAGCATGGCTGCACTCCTGGCAGACACATGGAGCATGGCTGCACTCCTGGCAGACACATGGAGCATGGCTGCACTCCTGGCAGACACATGGAGCATGGCTGCACTCCTGGCAGACACATGGAGCATGGCTGCACTCCTGGCAGACACATGGAGCATGGCTGCACTCCTGGCAGACACATGGAGCATGGCTGCACTCCTGGCAGACACATGGAGCATGGCTGCACTCCTGGCAGACACATGGAGCATAGCTGCACTCCTGGCAGACACATGGAGCATAGCTGCACTCCTGGCAGACACATGGAGCATGGCTGGGCAGACACATGGAGCACTCACTCCTGGCAGACACATGGAGCATGGCTGCACTCCTGGCAGACACATGGAGCATGGCTGCACTCCTGGCAGACACATGGAGCATGGATGCACTCCTGGCAGACACATGGAGCAGCTGCACTCCTGGCAGACACATGGAGCACTCACTCCTGGCAGACACATGGAGCATGGCTGCACTCCTGGCAGACACATGGAGCATGGCTGCACTCCTGGCAGACACATGGAGCATGGCTGCACTCCTGGCAGACACATGGCGCATGTCTTCACTCCTGGCAGACACATGGAGCATGGCTGCACTCCTGGCAGACACATGGAGCAGACACATGGAGCATGGCTGCACTCCTGGCAGACACATGGAGCATGGCTGCACTCCTGGCAGACACATGGAGCATGGCTGCACTCCTGGCAGACACATGGAGCATGGCTGCACTCCTGGCAGACACATGGAGCATGGCTGCTGCACTCCTGGCAGACACATGGAGCATGGCTGCACTCCTGGCAGACACATGGAGCATGGCTGGCACTCCTGGCAGACACATGGAGCATGGCTGCACTCCTGGCAGACACATGGAGCATGGCTGCACTCCTGGCAGACACATGGAGCATGGCTGCACTCCTGGCAGACACATGGAGCATGGCTGCACTCCTGGCAGACACATGGAGCATGGCTGCACTCCTGGCAGACACATGGAGCATGGCTGCACTCCTGGCAGACACATGGAGCATGGCTGCACTCCTGGCAGACACATGGAGCATGGCTGCCTGGCAGACACACGGAGCAAGGCTGCACGCCTGGCAGACACAGGGAGCATGGCTGCAGTCCTGGCAGACACATGGAGCATGGCTGCACTCCTGGCAGACACATGGAGCATGGCTGCACTCCTGGCAGACACATGGAGCACTGGCACATGGAGCACTGCACTGGAGACACTCCTGGCAGACACATGGAGCATGGCTGCACTCCTGGCAGACACATGGAGCATGGCTGGAGCACTCCTGGCAGACACCTGGAGCATGGCTGCACTCCTGGCAGACACATGGAGCATGGCTGCACTCCTGGCAGACACATGGAGCATGGCTGCACTCCTGGCAGACACATGGAGCATGGCTGCACTCCTGGCAGACACATGGAGCACTCCTGGCAGACACATGGAGCACTGCCTCCTGGCAGACACATGGAGCATGGCAGACACATGGAGCACTCCTGGCAGACACATGGAGCATGGCTGCACTCCTGGCAGACACATGGAGCATGGCTGCACTCCTGGCAGACACATGGAGCATGGCTGGAGCACTCCTGGCAGACACATGGAGCATGGCTGCACTCCTGGCAGACACATGGAGCATGGCTGCACTCCTGGCAGACACATGGAGCATGGCTGCACTCCTGGCAGACACATGGAGCATGGCTGCACTCCTGGCAGACACATGGAGCATGGCTGCACTCCTGGCAGACACATGGAGCATGGCTGCACTCCTGGCAGACACATGGAGCATGGCTGCACTCCTGGCAGACACATGGAGCATGGCTGCACTCCTGGCAGACACATGGAGCATGGCTGCACTCCTGGCAGACACATGGAGCATGGCAGACACATGGAGCACTCCTGGCAGACACATGGAGCATGGCTGCACTCCTGGCAGACACATGGAGCATGGCTGCACTCCTGGCAGACACATGGAGCATGGCTGCACTCCTGGCAGACACATGGAGCATGGCTGCACTCCTGGCAGACACATGGAGCATGGCTGCACTCCTGGCAGACACATGGAGCATGGCTGCACTCCTGGCAGACACATGGAGCATGGCTGCACTCCTGGCAGACACATGGAGCATGGCTGCACTCCTGGCAGACACATGGAGCATGGAGCACATGGCTGGAGCACTCCTGGCAGACTCCTGGCAGACACATGGAGCATGGCTGCACTCCTGGCAGACACATGGAGCATGGCTGCACTCCTGGCAGACACATGGAGCATGGCTGCACTCCTGGCAGACACATGGAGCATGGCTGCACTCCTGGCAGACACATGGAGCATGGCTGCACTCCTGGCAGACACATGGAGCATGGCTGCACTCCTGGCAGACACATGGAGCATGGCTGCACTCCTGGCAGACACATGGAGCATGGCTGCACTCCTGGCAGACACATGGAGCATGGCTGCACTCCTGGCAGACACATGGAGCATGGCTGCACTCCTGGCAGACACATGGAGCATGGCTGCACTCCTGGCGGACACATGGAGCATGGCTGGAGCACTCCTGGCAGACACATGGAGCATGGCTGCTGGCAGACACATGGAGCCTCCACTCCTGGCAGACACATGGAGCATGGCTGGCACTCCTGGCAGACACATGGAGCACATGGCTGGCACTCCTGGCAGACACATGGAGCATGGCTGCACTCCTGGCAGACACATGGAGCATGGCTGCACTCCTGGCAGACACATGGAGCATGGCTGCACTCCTGGCAGACACATGGAGCATGGCTGCACTCCTGGCAGACACATGGAGCATGGCTGCACTCCTGGCAGACACATGGAGCATGGCTGCACTCCTGGCAGACACATGGAGCATGGCTGCACTCCTGGCAGACACATGGAGCATGGCTGCACTCCTGGCAGACACATGGAGCATGGCTGCACTCCTGGCAGACACATGGAGCATGGCTGCACTCCTGGCAGACACATGGAGCATGGCTGCACTCCTGGCAGACACATGGAGCATGGCTGCACTCCTGGCAGACACATGGAGCATGGCTCCACTCCTGGCAGACACATGGCAGCACATGGAGCATGGCTGCACTCCTGGCACTCCTGGCAGACACATGGAGCATGGCTCCACTCCTGGCATGGCTGCACTCCTGGCAGACACATGGAGCATGGATGCACTCCTGGCAGACACATGGAGCATGGCTGCACTCCTGGCAGACACATGGAGCACTCCTGGCAGACACATGCACTCCTCCTGGCAGACACATGGAGCATGGCTGCACTCCTGGCAGACACATGGAGCATGGCTGCACTCCTGGCAGACACATGGAGCATGGCTGCACTCCTGGCAGACACATGGAGCATGGCTGCACTCCTGGCAGACACATGGAGCATTGCTCCTGGCACTCCTGGCAGACACATGGAGCATGGCTGCACTCCTGGCAGACACATGGAGCATGGCTGCACTCCTGGCAGACTGGCACCCCTGCCAGACACATGGAGCATGGCTGCACTCCTGGCAGACACATGGAGCATGGCTGCACTCCTGGCAGACACATGGAGCATGGCTGCACTCCTGGCAGACACATGGAGCATGGCTGCACTCCTGGCAGACACATGGAGCATGGCTGCACTCCTGGCAGACACCTGGAGCATGGCTGGAGTACTGGCAGACACATGGAGCATGGCTGCACTCCTGGCAGACACATGGAGCATGGCTGCACTCCTGGCAGACACATGGAGCATGGCTGCACTCCTGGCAGACACATGGAGCATGGCTGCACTCCTGGCAGACACATGGAGCACTCCTGGCAGACACATGGAGCACTCCTCCTGGCAGACACATGGAGCATGGCTGCACTCCTGGCAGACACATGGAGCATGGCTGGCAGACACATGGAGCATGGCTGCACTCCTGGCAGACACATGGAGCATGGCTGCACTCCTGGCAGACACATGGAGCATGGCTGCACTCCTGGCAGACACATGGAGCATGGCTGCACTCCTGGCAGACACATGGAGCATGGCTGCACTCCTGGCAGACACATGGAGCATGGCTGCACTCCTGGCAGACACATGGAGCATGGCTGCACTCCTGGCAGACACATGGAGCATGGCTGCACTCCTGGCAGACACATGGAGCATGGCTGCACTCCTGGCAGACACATGGAGCATGGCTCCACTCCTGGCAGACACATGGCATGGCTGCACTCCTGGCAGACACATGGAGCATGGCTGCACTCCTGGCAGACACATGGAGCATGGCTGCACTCCTGGCAGACACATGGAGCATGGCTGCACTCCTGGCAGACACATGGAGCATGGCTGCACTCCTGGCAGACACATGGAGCATGGCTGCACTCCTGGCAGACACATGGAGCATGGCTGCACTCCTGGCAGACACATGGAGCATGGCTGCACTCCTGGCAGACACATGGAGCATGGCTGGAGCACTCCTGGCAGACACATGGAGCATGGCTGCACTCCTGGCAGACACATGGAGCATGGCTGCACTCCTGGCAGACACATGGAGCATGGCTGCACTCCTGGCAGACACATGGAGCATGGCTGCACTCCTGGCAGACACAAGGAGCATGGCAGACACATGGAGCACTCCTGGCAGACACATGGAGCATGGCTGCACTCCTGGGCAGACACATGGAGCATGGCTCCACTCCTGGCAGACACATGGAGCATGGCTGGGCAGACACATGGAGCATGGCTGCACTCCAGGCAGACACATGGAGCATGGCTGCACTCCTGGCAGACACATGGAGCATGGCTGGCACTCCTGGCAGACACATGGAGCATGGCTGCACACATGGAGCATGGCTGCACTCCTGGCAGACACATGGAGCATGGCTGGCAGACACATGGAGCTGGCTGCACTCCTGGCAGACACATGGAGCATGGCTGCACTCCTGGCAGACACATGGAGCATGGCTGCACTCCTGGCAGACACATGGAGCATGGCTGCACTCCTGGCAGACACATGGAGCATGGCTGCACTCCTGGCAGACACATGGAGCATGGCTGCACTCCTGGCAGACACATGGAGCATGGCTGCACTCCTGGCAGACACATGGAGCATGGCTGCACTCCTGGCAGACACATGGAGCATGGCTGCACTCCTGGCAGACACATGGAGCATGGCTGCACTCCTGGCAGACACATGGAGCATGGCTGCACTCCTGGCAGACACATGGAGCATGGCTGCACTCCTGGCAGACACATGGAGCATGGCTGCACTCCTGGCAGACACATGGAGCATGGCTGCACTCCTGGCAGACACATGGAGCATGGCTGCACTCCTGGCAGACACATGGAGCATGGCTGCACTCCTGGCAGACACATGGAGCATGGCTGCACTCCTGGCAGACACATGGAGCATGGCTGCACTCCTGGCAGACACATGGAGCATGGCTGCACTCCTGGCAGACACATGGAGCCTGGCTCCACTCCTGGCAGACACATGGAGCATGGCTGCACTCCTGGCAGACACATGGAGCATGGCTGCACTCCTGGCAGACACATGGAGCATGGCTGCACTCCTGGCAGACACATGGAGCATGGCTGCACTCCTGGCAGACACATGGAGCATGGCTGCACTCCTGGCAGACACATGGAGCATGGCTGCACTCCTGGCAGACACATGGAGCACTCCACTCCTGGCAGACACATGGAGCATGGCTGCACTCCTGGCAGACACATGGAGCATGGCTGCACTCCTGGCAGACACATGGAGCATGGCTGCACTCCTGGCAGACACATGGAGCATGGCTGCACTCCTGGCAGACACATGGAGCATGGCTGCACTCCTGGCAGACACATGGAGCATGGCTGCACTCCTGGCAGACACATGGAGCATGGCTGCACTCCTGGCAGACACATGGAGCATGGCTGCACTCCTGGCAGACACATGGAGCATGGCTGCACTCCTGGCAGACACATGGAGCATGGCTGCACTCCTGGCAGACACATGGAGCATGGCTGCACTCCTGGCAGACACATGGAGCATGGCTGCACTCCTGGCAGACACATGGAGCATGGCTGCACTCCTGGCAGACACATGGAGCATGGCTGCACTCCTGGCAGACACATGGAGCATGGCTGCACTCCTGGCAGACACATGGAGCATGGCTGGGCAGACACATGGAGCATGGCTCCACTCCTGGCAGACACATGGAGCATGGCTCCACTCCTGGCAGACACATGGAGCATGGCTGCACTCCTGGCAGACACATGGAGCATGGCTGCACTCCTGGCAGACACATGGAGCATGGCTGCACTCCTGGCAGACACATGGAGCATGGCTGCACTCCTGGCAGACACATGGAGCACTGGCTGGAGCACTCCTCCTGGCAGACACATGGAGCATGGCTGCACTCCTGGCAGACACATGGAGCATGGCTGCACTCCTGGCAGACACATGGAGCATGGCTGCACTCCTGGCAGACACATGGAGCATGGCTGCACTCCTGGCAGACACATGGAGCATGGCTGCACTCCTGGCAGACACATGGAGCATGGCTGCACTCCTGGCAGACACATGGAGCATGGCTGCACTCCTGGCAGACACATGGAGCATGGCTGCACTCCTGGCAGACACATGGAGCATGGCTGCACTCCTGGCAGACACATGGAGCATGGCTGCACTCCTGGCAGACACATGGAGCATGGCTGCACTCCTGGCAGACACATGGAGCATGGCTCCACTCCTGGCAGACACATGGAGCATGGCTGCACTCCTGGCAGACACATGGAGCATGGCTGCACTCCTGGCAGACACATGGAGCATGGCTGCACTCCTGGCAGACACATGGAGCATGGCTGCACTCCTGGCAGACACATGGAGCATGGCTGCACTCCTGGCAGACACATGGAGCATGGCTGCACTCCTGGCAGACACATGGAGCATGGCTGGCAGACACATGGAGCACTCCACTGGCAGACACATGGAGCATGGCTGCACTCCTGGCAGACACATGGAGCATGGCTGCACTCCTGGCTGACACATGGAGCATGGCTGCACTCCTGGCAGACACATGGAGCATGGCTGCACTCCTGGCAGACACATGGAGCATGGCTGCACTCCTGGCAGACACATGGAGCATGGCTGCACTCCTGGCAGACACATGGAGCATTACTGCACTCCTGGCAGACACATCGAGCATGGCTGGCAGACACATGGAGCATGGCTCCACTCCTGGCAGACACATGGAGCATGGCTGCACTCCTGGCAGACACATGGAGCATGGCTGCACTCCTGGCAGACACATGGAGCATGGCTGCACTCCTGGCAGACACATGGAGCATGGCTGCACTCCTGGCAGACACATGGAGCATGGCTGCACTCCTGGCAGACACATGGAGCATGGCTGCACTCCTGGCAGACACATGGAGCATGGCTGCACTCCTGGCAGACACATGGAGCATGGCTGCACTCCTGGCAGACACATGGAGCATGGCACTCCTGGCAGACACTGGAGCATGGCTGGCAGACACATGGAGCATGGCTGCACTCCTGGCAGACACATGGAGCATGGCTGCACTCCTGGCAGACACATGGAGCATGGCTGCACTCCTGGCAGACACATGGAGCATGGCTGCACTCCTGGCAGACACATGGAGCATGGCTGCACTCCTGGCAGACACATGGAGCATGGCTGCACTCCTGGCAGACACATGGAGCATGGCTGCACTCCTGGCAGACACATGGAGCATGGCTGCACTCCTGGCAGACACATGGAGCATGGCTGCACTCCTGGCAGACACATGGAGCATGGCTGCACTCCTGGCAGACACATGGAGCATGGCTGCACTCCTGGCAGACACATGGAGCATGGCTGGCACTCCTGGCAGACACATGGAGCATGGCTGCACTCCTGGCAGACACATGGAGCATGGCTGCACTCCTGGCAGACACATGGAGCCTGGCTCCACTCCTGGCTGGAGCATGGCTCACTGGCAGACACATGGAGCATGGCTGCACTCCTGGCAGACACATGGAGCATGGCTGGGCAGACACATGGTGCTGGCTGCACTCCTGGCAGACACATGGAGCATGGCTGCACTCCTGGCAGACACATGGAGCATGGCTGCACTCCTGGCAGACACATGGAGCCTGGCTGCACTCCTGGCAGACACATGGAGCATGGCTGCACTCCTGGCAGACACATGGAGCATGGCTGCACTCCTGGCAGACACATGGAGCATGGCTGCACTCCTGGCAGACACATGGAGCATGGCTGCACTCCTGGCAGACACATGGAGCATGGCTGCACTCCTGGCAGACACATGGAGCATGGCTGCACTCCTGGCAGACACATGGAGCATGGCTGCACTCCTGGCAGACACATGGAGCATGGCTGCACTCCTGGCAGACACATGGAGCATGGCTGCACTCCTGGCAGACACATGGAGCATGGCTGCACTCCTGGCAGACACATGGAGCCTGGCTCCACTCCTGGCAGACACATGGAGCATGGCTGCACTCCTGGCAGACACATGGAGCATGGCTGCACTCCTGGCAGACACATGGAGCATGGCTGCACTCCTGGCAGACACATGGAGCATGGCTGCACTCCTGGCAGACACATGGAGCATGGCTGCACTCCTGGCAGACACATGGAGCATGGCTGCACTCCTGGCAGACACATGGAGCATGGCTGCACTCCTGGCAGACACATGGAGCATGGCTGCACTCCTGGCAGACACATGGAGCATGGCTGCACTCCTGGCAGACACATGGAGCATGGCTGCACTCCTGGCAGACACATGGAGCATGGCTGCACTCCTGGCAGACACATGGAGCATGGCTGGCACTCCTGGCAGACACATGGAGCATGGCTGCACTCCTGGCAGACACATGGAGCATGGCTGCACTCCTGGCAGACACATGGAGCCTGGCTCCACTCCTGGCAGACACATGGAGCATGGCTGCACTCCTGGCAGACACATGGAGCATGGCTGCACTCCTGGCAGACACATGGAGCCTGGCAGACACATGGAGCACTCACTCCTGGCAGACACATGGAGCATGGCTGCACTCCTGGCAGACACATGGAGCCTGGCTCCACTCCTGGCAGACACATGGAGCATGGCTGCACTCCTGGCAGACACATGGAGCATGGCTGCACTCCTGGCAGACACATGGAGCATGGCTGCACTCCTGGCAGACACATGGAGCATGGCTGCACTCCTGGCAGACACATGGAGCACTCCTGGCAGACACATGGAGCACTCCTCCTGGCAGACACATGGAGCATGGCTGCACTCCTGGCAGACAGACACATGGAGCATGTCTGCACTCCTGGCAGACACATGGAGCATGGCTGCACTCCTGGCAGACACATGGAGCATGGCTGCACTCCTGGCAGACACATGGAGCATGGCTGGCACTCCTGGCAGACACATGGAGCATGGCTGCACTCCTGGCAGACACATGGAGCATGGCTGCACTCCTGGCAGACACATGGAGCCTGGCTCCACTCCTGGCAGACACATGGAGCATGGCTGGCAGACTGGAGCCTGGCAGTTACTTCCGCTCTATTGTATGGTTAGAATTTGTGGTATACCCTGACACATTTTTAATTTCGTCGTTTCCCATATTTGAGTAGTTGAAATTTCTCCTCGTTGAACTTCATATTGTTTTGAGTGGCCCATTCGAAGATTTGGTTAATGTTCGCTTGGAGTCTCGCAGTGTCATCGATCTAGGTCACTGCCATGGTAATCCGGGTGTCATCCTCAAAGAAAGACACAGAGCTATAGCTTACATCTCTGTCTATGTCAGAAATGAGGATGAGGAATAAAATGGGATCAAGTACTATGCCTTGTGGAACAGAGCTTTTTATCATAGCTGCCTGGGACTTCACTCTGTTTACTATTACTGTTTGTCTTCTATTTGTCAGAAAGTTGTAGATCCACCTACCAACTTTCCCCGTTATTCCCTTATCACGCATTTTGTGTGCTATTACACCATGGTCACACTTGTCAAAAGCTTTTGCAAAGTCTGTGTATACTACATCTGTATTTTGTTTATCCTCTACAGCATCCAGGACCTTGTCATAGTGGTCCAGTAGCTGGAACAGACAGGAGCGACCTGCTCTAAACCCGGTTTGCCCTGGGTTGTGTAATTGATGGGTATTTAGGTGACTGGCTTTCTTCTCAGAACCATCTCAAAGATTTTAGTGCTCTCGGTCTGTAGTTCTTTGCAATTGCTTTACTGCCACCTTTGTGGAGTGGAGCTATGTCTGTTGTTTTTAGTGTGTGTGGGATGACCCCTGTGTCCATGCTTCCTCTCCATAAAATGTTGAAGGCACGCGATAGCAGCTTCTAGCAATTCTTAATGAACATGAAATTCCACGAGTCTGGGCCTGGGGTAGAGTACATTGGCATGTCATTTATTGCCTCTTCAAAGTCTTTTGGAGTTAGGACAATATCCGAGATTTTTGAGATGGACAAATTTTAGGTTTCGTTCATAAAGAATTCATTTGGATTGTCGATCCTTAGTCTGGGAAGTAGCTCGCTAAACACTGAGTCGTATTAGAACTTTAGTATCTCACTCATTTCTTGGCTGTCATTTGTGTATGTCTAATCCTGCCTAAGCAGGATCCGAATACTGGATGTTGTTTCTCCCTTACATTTGGCATAAGGGAAGAAGTATTTTGGATTATTTTCAATTTCCTTTATGGCTTTTAGTTATTCCTGTGATTCTTGTCTCCTTTAAGATTCCTTCAGCTTTCGTTCGATACTTGCAATTTCATTGACTAGTGCCTCCCTTCGTATTTCTGATATATTGGTCCCACTCAGCAGCTCTGTAACTCTTCGCCTTCGTCTGTATAATGAACGTCTGTCTCTTTCTAGTTTACATCTTCTCTTTCTTTTTCTGGAATGTGTCTTGAGCAGTTCTCGAGAACCACAGAATTCATTTTTTCAAGGTAAATGTTCGGATCCGTGTTGTTTAGGATATCTTCCCAGCTTGTTTCATTTAGGACATGGTTTACTTGATCCCATTGTATGTTTTTATTATTGAAATTTAATTTCGTGAAGAGACCTTCATGACTGCTCACATTTTGCTGGTCCAAAGCCCTGTGCACACTTGTCTGCACCTCTATTATGTTGCGATCAGAGTGTATTGTCTTTGATGCAGTTATATTACGTATCAGATCGTCATTGTTAGTGAAGATGAGGTCCAGCGTATTTTCTAGTCTTGTAGGCTCTGCTATTTGCTGGTTTAAGGTGAATTTTGTGCAGAAATTTAATAGTTCGTGTGTGTGTGAATTTTCAGCTGAGCTGCCTCCCGGGGTGATCTCTGCTAAAACAGTGTTTGCCATACTCCTCCATTTTAGGTGTCTCAAGTTGAAATCTCCTAGTAATAAGTTGTTTGGGGCAGGAGTTGGGAGATTTTCCAGACAGTTGTCAATTTTCTCAAGCTGCTCCTGGAATTGCTGGGAAGTTGCATCTGGAGGCTTGTATACTACCACAATGACAAGGTTTTGGTTTTCAATCTTTACCGCCAAAACTTCAACTACATCATTTGAGGTGTTTAGTAGTTCTGTGCAAATGAGCGACTCTGTGACATACAGGCCAAACCCCCCTTGTTGCCTGTTTAGTCTGTCGCATCGGTATAGGTTGTAACCTAGGATCCATATTTCGTTGTAATAATGATCCTTTATGTGGATCTCTGTGAACGCTGCAAACATTGCATTTGACTCCGTGAGCAGTCCCTTGATGTAAGGAATTTTGTTGTTCTTTGACCAGCAGATTTGCTGGCTCTAATATCTGTTGTTCTGGAGCAGAGGCCAATGTCCGGCCTCTGCTCCAGAAGTGTTTTCTGGTAGAGGAGGATTATTGTCATTTCTTGCCAGTCTTTCTTCCCTCCTGGCCCTAAAAAACCTCTGTCAATGAAGAGGTTGTGGCTCCTCTCTTTTGTTTCCCATAGTCTGGCTGGTCTGTGTCTTCTAGTCCCCTTTAGATGATGTGCTGCCAGTATGGATTGAAGCATTTTCTTTCATGGATTGATGAGTGACACATTTCTGGGTGAAATAAGTTACAGGAGGGAAGGTGCACTCTCCTGTTGTCATGTGGTTGCGGCATTTTATGGGATGGTCAAAGGTGCATGTCCCACCTGTTTTACCAGATATACCGTGCCTGCAGATACCCAAGGCATAGTTTTTACATAGATTGTAATTCTGTTTGCTAGAAATTATTGTAGCTACGTTTTTACTGGTGCATTTATTTTTCCCGTTTCCTGTTTTTTCCCACGTTGAGCATGGCTGCACTCCTGGCAGACACATGGAGCATGGCTCCACTCCTGGCAGACACATGGAGCATGGCTCCACTCCTGGCAGACACATGGAGCATGGCTCCACTCCTGGCAGACACATGGAGCATGGCTGCACTCCTGGCAGACACATGGAGCCTGGCTCCACTCCTGGCAGACACATGGAGCCTAGCTCCACTCCTGGCAGACACATGGAGCCTGGCTCCACTCCTGGCAGACACATGGAGCATGGCTGCACTCCTGGCAGACACATGGAGCATGACTCCACTCTTGGCAGACAGCATTGTACCCTAATAGTGCTTCGCTTGGAAACTTTGTTACAGAGTATATAGATTTTCTTCAGGGGTAGGAAAACCACTGCTAAAAAACTCTTGTTCAAGAGACTGAAGATCCTCTCTGCTGCTTTGAACCTCGTATGTTGCTCGTCGAGGGCAGGGAAATCTGGCAGCAACTCTAAAGTAATTAAACAAACGCGCGCAGATATGTCTCTAATTAATTCTGTGGGTAGTGTCCATGTTGCTTCACTGGTAAACACACCGTCGTTCCCTGTGAACTATAAGTTACCACGTCGCTCTGGATATTAATTATTTATATGAGACATCAACATATAGCAAGTGGCCCCATGTAGATCATGCACAACAACATAGAGCAAGCGGCCCTAAGTTGATCATGCACATCAACACAGAGCAAGTGGCTCTATATTGATCATGCACATCAACATGGAGCAAGCGGCTCCATGTTGATCATGCACAACAACATACATATACACAAATAAGCAACATATGCAGCACAGAAACATATAACGACGTATTGGTCAGAATTGGACCATTAACTAGTACACAAGCGTGAGGGAAGAGTCAGTATATACCAGAGAAGAGAATCAGGACAACCAGAACACCAGGACACCACTAGGAGAACCAGAACACCAGGACACCACCAGGAGAACCAGTACACCAGGACACCACCAGGAGAACCAGAACATCAGGACACCACCAGGAGAACCAGAACACCAAGACAGCACCAGGAGAACCAGAACACTAGGACAGCACCAGGAGAACCAGAACTCTAGGACAGCACAAGGAGAACCAGAACACCAGGAGAGCAACAGGAGAACCAGAACATTAGGACAGCACCAGGAGAACCAGAACACCAGGAAACCACCAGGAGAACAAGAACATCAGGACACCAACAGGAGAACCAGAACACCAGGACACCACCAGGAGAAACAGACCAGGAGAACACCAGGAGAACCAGAACACCTCAACAGGACCAGGAGTATCAGAACACTTCAACAGGACCAGGAGAACCAGAACACCAGGACACAATGAGGAAAACCAGAACATCAGGACACCACCAGGAGAACCAGAACACCAGGAGAGCAACAGGAGAACCAGAACACTAGGACAGCACCAGGAGAACAAGAACACTAGGACAGCACCTTGAGAACCAGAACATCAGGACACCACCAGGATAACCAGAATATGAGGACAGCACCAGGAGAACCAGAACACTAGGACAGCACAAGGAGAACCAGAACACCAGGACACCACTAGGAGAACCAGAATATCAGGACACCACCAGGAGAACCAGAACACCAGGACACCACCAGGAGAACCAGAACACCAGGATACCACCAGGAAAACCATAACACAAGCACACCACCAGGAGAACCAGAGCATAAGGACACAAGAAGGAGAACCAGAACACCAGGATTCCACCAGGAGAACCATAACACTAGGACACCACCAGGAGAACCAGAACACCAGGACACCATGAGGAGAACCAGAACATCAGGACACCACCAGGAGAACCAGAACACCAGGAGAGCAACAGGAGAACCAGAACATTAGGACAGCACCAGGAGAACCAGAACACCAGGAAACCACCATGAGAACAAGAACATCAGGACACCAACAGGAGAAGCAGAACACCAGGACAACACCAGGAGAACCAGAACGCCAGGAGAACCAGAACACCAGGAAACCACCATGAGAACAAGAACATCAGGACACCAACAGGAGAAGCAGAACACTAGGACAGCACCAGGAGAACAAGAACACTAGGACAGCACCTTGAGAACCAGAACATCAGGACACCACCAGGATAACCAGAATATGAGGACAGCACCAGGAGAACCAGAACACTAGGACAGCACAAGGAGAACCAGAACACCAGGACACCACTAGGAGAACCAGAATATCAGGACACCACCAGGAGAACCAGAACACCAGGACACCACCAGGAGAACCAGAACACCAGGATACCACCAGGAAAACCATAACACAAGCACACCACCAGGAGAACCAGAGCATAAGGACACAAGAAGGAGAACCAGAACACCAGGATTCCACCAGGAGAACCATAACACTAGGACACCATGAGGAGAACCAGAACATCAGGACACCACCAGGAGAACCAGAACACCAGGAGAGCAACAGGAGAACCAGAACATTAGGACAGCACCAGGAGAACCAGAACACCAGGAAACCACCATGAGAACAAGAACATCAGGACACCAACAGGAGAAGCAGAACACCAGGACAACACCAGGAGAACCAGAACACCAGGAGAACCAGAACACCTCAACAGGACCAGGAATATCAGAACACTTCAACAGGACCCGGAGAACCAGAATACCAGGACACCATGAGGAAAACCAGAACATCAGGACACCACCAGGAGAACCAGAACACCAGGAGAGCAACAGGAGAACCAGAACACTAGGACAGCACCAGGAGAACAAGAACACTAGGAGAGCACCATGAGAACCAGAAGATCAGGACACCACCAGGATAACCAGAACACGAGGACAGCACCAGGAGAACCAGAACACTAGGACAGCACAAGGAGAACCAGAACACCAGGACACCACCAGGAGAACCAGAACATCAGGACACCACCAGGAGAACCAGAACACCAGGACACCACCAGGACACCACCAGGACAACCAGAACAGGAGAGCACCATGACCACCAGGATAACACAGAACACGAGAACCAGAACACCAGCACCATGAGAGAACCAGAACACCAGGACACCACCAGGAGAACCAGAACATCAGGACACCACCAGGAGAACCAGAACACCAGGACACCACCAGGACAACCAGAACACCAGGATACCACCAGGAGAACTATAACACAAGCACACCACAAGGAGAACCAGAACACAAGGACACAAGAAGGAGAACCAGACTACCAGGATACCACCAGGAGAACCATAACACTAGGACACCACCAGGAGAACCAGAACACCAGGACACAATGAGTAGAACCAGAACATCAGGACACCACCAGGAGAAACAGAACACCAGGAAAGCAACAGGAGAACCAGAGCGCTAGGACAGCACCAGGAGAACCAGAACACTAGGACAGCACCAGGAGAACCAGAACACCAGGAGAGCAACAGGAGAACCAGAACACTAGGACAGCACCAGGACAACCAGAACACTAGGACAGCACCAGGAGAACCAGAATACCAGGACACCACCAGGAGAACAAGAACATCAGGACACCACCAGGAGAACCAGAATGCCAGGAAACCACCAGGAGAACCAGACCACCAGGAGAACCAGAACACATCAACACGACAAGGAGTATCAGAACACCTTAACAGGACCAGGAGAACCAGAACACCGGGACTCCATGAGGAGAACCAGAACATCAGGACACCACCAGGGGAACCAGAACACCAGTAGAGCAACAGGAGAACCAGAACACTAGGACAGCACCATGAGAACCAGAACACTTGGACAGCACCAGGAGAACTAGAACTTCATGACACAACCAGTAGAACAAGAACATCAGGGCACCACAAGGATAACCAGAACACCAGGACACCACCAGGAGAAACAGAACACCAGGAGAGCACCAGGAGAAGCAGAACACGTCAACAGGACCAGGAGAATCAGAACACCTCAACAGGACCAGGAGAACCAGAACACCAGGACACCATGAGGAGAACCAGAACATCAGGAGACCACCAGGAGAATCAGAACACCAAGAGAGCAACAGGGGAACCAGAACACTAGGACTCACTTTCACTAACGCACTTACTCACACACTCACTCGAGCACTCTATCACACACTCATTCACTCAATCACTCACACACCCACTCACTCATTCCCACACTCACTCACTGGCACACTCGCTCACAAAATCACTCACACACGCACTCACTCACTCACTCACTCACACACACACACTCAGTCACTCAGTCAGTCAGTCACTCACTCACTCACTCGCACACTCTCTCACACACTCAATAACTCAATCACTCACACACTCACTCACTCACACGCTCACTTACACACTCACTCACACATTCTCTCACACTCTCATTCACTCACTCACCCACTCACACACACTCACACACACACACACACACACACACTTACTCACTCACACACTCACTCACACACACACACACTCACTCAGTCACTCTCTCACTAACTCGCAAACTCCCTGGCACACTCCTTCACACGTTCACTCAGTCACACACTCACTTACACATTCTTTCACACACTCGCTCGCACTCTCACTCTCTCACACACTCACTCTTTCACTCACTCAGACAGTCACTCATTCGCTCATTCACTCACTCGAATACTCTTTCACACACTTATTCAATGAATCACTCACTCACTCGCTCACACACTCACTCACACTCACACTCACACTCTCACTTACACACTCACTCAGTCACTCACTCACTCACACACTCACTCACTCACTCACTCGCACTCTCTCTCAAACTCTCATTCACTCAATCACTGAATCGCACACTCACTCACACACTCACTCACTCAGTCACTTAGTCACTCACTCACTCATTAACACACTCTCTCACTCGCTTATTCATTGAAACACTCACACACTCACTCACTCACACACTCACTCACTCACACACTCACTCACACACTCACTCAAACACTCTCTCACACACTCACTCACTCACTCACACACTCACACACACACACTCACACTCACACACTAACTCACTCACTCACTCACTCGCTCACTAACTCACACATTCACTCACTCTCTCGCACTCTCTCTCACACACTCATTCACTCATTCACTCACTCGCACACTCACTCACACACTCACTCACTCACTCACTAATTCACTCACTCACACACTCACTCACACAGTCACTGACTCACATATTCAATCTCGCACTTACTCACTCAAACACTCACTCACACACTAATTCACACACTTACTCACTCACTCTCTAACTCACTTGCACACACTCTCACACACTCATTCCCTCAATCACACACTCACTCACACTCACTCTCACACTCACCCTCTCACACACTCACTCACTCGCACACTCACTCACACACTCACTCACTCATTTACTTGCACACTCTCTCCCACGCTCATTCACTCAATCACTCAGACACTCATTCACTGACACTCTCACACAGTAACACACTCACTAACACACTCACTCACTCTCTCACTCACTCAGCACACACTCACACACACGCACACTCACACACTCACTCACACACTCACTCGCTCACTAACTCACTTACACACACACACACTCACTCGCACACTCACTCATTCACTCACTCACTCACACGCTCACTCAATCACACACTCACTCGTTCTCTCACACACTCGCACACTCAATCGCACACTCACTCACACCCTCACTCACACTCACTCCCACACTAACTCACTCACATACTCACTCACCCGCACACTCACTCACACACTCACTCACTCACTCGATCACTCACTCACTCACACACTCACTCACTCAGTCACTCACTAACTCGCACACTCTCTTACACTTAATTTACTCAATCACTCACACACTCACTCACACACTCGCTCACACACTCTCTCACGCACTCACTCACTCAAACACACTCACACACACACACTCACACTCTCACTTACACACTCACCCAGTCATTCACTCACACACTCACTCACTCACTCGCACTCTCTCTCACACACTCATTCACTCTATCACTGAATCGCACACTCACTCACACACTCATTCACTCACACACTCACTCACACACTCACTCACACACTCACTCAAACACTCTCTCACACACTCACTCACTCACTCACTCACACACACTCACACACACACACTCACTCTCTCACTCACTAACTCACTAACTCACTCACTATCTCACACACTCACTCATTCATTCACTTGAACTCTCTCCCACACACTCATTCACTCATTCACTCACTCGCACACTCACTCACAAGCTCACTCACTCACTCACTCACTCATTCACTCACTCACACACTCACTCACACATTCACTCACACAGTCACTGACTCACACATTCAAACACACACTCCCTCACTCATACACTCACTCACACACTAACTCACACACTCACTAACTTACTCGCACACACTCTCACACACTCATTCACTCACTCACACACTCACTCACACTCACTCTCACACTCACCCTCTCACACACTCACTCACTCGCTCACTCACTCACACACTCACTCACTCACTCACTTACTTGCACACTCTCTCCCACGCTCATTCACTCAATCACTCACACACTCATTCACTGACACTCTCACACAGTAACACACTCACAAACACACTCACTCACTCACTCACTCACTCACGCACACACTCACACACACGCACACTCACACACTCACTCACACACTCACTCGCTCACTAACTCACTCACACACACATACACACACTCACTCACACACTCACTCATTCACTCACTCACTCACACGCTCACTCACTCACACACTCGTACATTCTCTCACACACTCGCACACTCAATCGCACACTCATTCACACACTCACTCACACTCACTCACACACTCACGCACTCACACACTCACTCACCCGCACACTCACTCACACACTCACTCACTCGCTCACTCACTCACGCACTCAGTCACTCAGTCACTCACTAACTCGCACACTCTCTTACACTTAATTTACTCAATCACTCACACACTCACTCACTAACACACTCACTCACTCACACACTTACTCACTCGCACTCACTCACACACTCACTCTCTCACACACTCACTCTCTCACACACTCACTCACTCACTCACTCGGACACTTTCTCACGCACGCATTCACTCACATGCTCACTCACACACTCACTCATACATTCTCTCACACACTCGCACACTCAATCGGACACTCACTCACACACTCACTCACACTCACTCCCACACTCAAGCACTCACTCACACACTCACTCACTCGCTCACTTACTCACTCACACACTCACTCACTCACTCAATCACTCACTCACTCACTCACTAACTAGCACACTCTCTTACACTTAATTTACTCAATCACTCACACACTCACTCTCTCACACACTCACTGACTCACACACTCACTCACTCGCACACTCACTCACACACTCACTCACTCACACACTCATTCACACACTCACTCACACACTCTCAAACACTAATACACACACTCATTCACTCACTCACACACAAACACACACTTACACACTTACTCACACACTCACTCACTCAATCACTCTCACACACATTCACTCAATCACTCACTCACTTACTCACTCACTCGCTCACTCACACACTCATTCACTAATTCACACGCTCATTCACTCACACACTCACTCAATCGCACACTCACTCACACACTCACTCACTCACTCACTCAATCACTCATACACTCACTAACACATTCTCCCACACACTCCCTCGCACTCTCACTCACACACTCACTCACACACTCACTCACACACTCAGTCACACACTCACTCATACACTCACTGACTCGCACACTGACTCACACACTCACTCACTCACTCGCTCACTCACTCACTTACACACTCACTCACTCAGTCACTCACTCACTCACTCACACACTCTCTTACACTTAATTTACTCAATCACTCACACACTCACTCACTCACACTCATTCTCACACTCACTCTCTCACACACTCACTCACTCACACACTCACTCACTCACACACTCACTCACTCACACACTCAGTCACTCACTCACTCACTCACTCACTCACTCACACACTCACTCACTCACTAACTCACTCACACACACACACACACACACACACACACACACACACACACACACACACACACAGCCAATGAAACTGATGAAAGGAAAGCTGCAGTGGAGGAAACCAAATTAAATGAGGGGATACACAGGGATATGCAGTGGGAGAATGAAAGGGTGAGGTCAGTCTTTGTGTATGGGCTCCAGGAAGTCGAAGGGGAAACATATGAAGCAAGAAAACAAGGGGAAAAAAAAAGCAATTGAAAGCATCATGAAAGCAATAGGAAAAGACGATATGACCCAGCTGGAAAATTTTCGGAGAATAGGGGGGTTTGTAAAAAAAAGAACCCGGCCAATGAGAGTGACCTTCAAGGCAGAAGCGACTCGGACCAGGATCCTGCAGGAGAAAGCACGATTAAGGGACATGACGGCATACAGGAAGGTGTATCTCGACCGCGATAGAACACAAGAAGAAAGGAAGAAACTGAGAGAGATGGTACAAAGGCGAAAGGAAGAACGAGAGGGGATGGAGAAGACAGACAGGAGATCCCAGACCCAGGAAGAAGATCAAATACAGCCTCCCTCACAACTTCCTATAGAAGCCTCCCAACCAGGTCAACCCCAGTGCAACCAAACACTCTAAATCAAGACACCCATGCCACATCCAATGCCCCCACCCACTACATTACAAACTTCACCCCCACAGCAACAACCCATAGTTCCTTACCAGGTCTCCCACTTCCCCAACCCCAATATACTTCCCAGACCACAATCTTAGAAAAGAAGTTGAAGGTGTGGTATACAAATGCAGATGGAATAACAAACAAGTATGAGGAGTGGCACGAAAGAATCAAAGAGATATCCCCAGACATAATAGCACTCACAGAAACAAAACTCACCAGAATAATAACAGATTCAATCTTTCCATCCGGATAACAAATCCTCAGGAAAGACAGAGGGAGGAGAGGGGGAGGAGGAGTTGCACTGCTCATTAAAAACCAGTGGGGTTTTGAGAAAATGGAAGGAATGGATGGCATGGGCGAAAGGGACTACTTAGTAGGAACAATCCAGTCTGAGGGACATAAGGTGATAATTGCAGCAATGTAAGATAAGATAAGATAAGATTTCGTTCGGATTTTTAACCCCGGAGGGTTAGCCACCCTGGATAACCCAAGAAAGTCAGTGCGTCATCGAGGACTGTCTAACTTATTTCCATTGGGGTCCTTAATCTTGTCCCCCAGGATGCGACCCACACCAGTCGACTAACACCCAGGTACCTATTTGCTGCTAGGTGAACAGGACAACAGGTGTAAGGAAACGTGTCGAAATGTTTCCACCCGCCGGGAATCGAACCCGGGTCCTCCGTGTGTGAAGCGGGAGCTTTAGCCACCAGGCCACCAGGCCACCGTACAACCCACCACAGAACTGCAGGAGGCCAAGAGAAGAATACGATGAGAGCAACAGAGCAATGATCGACACACTAGCCGAGGTGGCCAGGAGAGCACACATAGGGGGAGCAAAGTTACTAGTTATGGGTGATTTCAATCACAAGGAGATTGACTGGGAAAACCTGGAGCCCCATGGGGGTCCCGAAACATGGAGAGCCAAGATGATGGATGTGGTACTGGAGAACCTCATGCATCAACATGTTAGAGACACTACCAGAGAGAGAGGAGAGGATGAACCAGCAAGGTTGGACCTTGTATTCACCATGAGTAGTTCGGACATCGAGGGTATCATGTATGAAAGGCCCCTGGGAGCTAGTGATCATGTGGTTCTGTGCTTCGACTACATAGTTGAGCTCCAAGTGGAGAGAGTAGCGGGAATAGGCTGGGAAAAACCAAACTACAAAAGGGGGAACTACTCAGGCATGAGGAACTTCCTTCAAGACATTCAGTGAGAGAGGGAACTGACAGGAAAACCAGTACAAGAAATGATGGACTATGTAGGAACAAAATGCAAGGAGGCAGAGGAGAGGTTTGTTCCCAAGGGAAACAGAAATAATGGGAAGAACAGAACGAGTCCTTGGTTCACCCAAAGGTGTAGGGAGGCAAAAACTAGGTGTACTAGAGAATGGAAAAGGTACAGAAGATGGAGAACTCAGGAAAATAAAGAAATCATCCGAAGAGCCAGAAACGAATATGCACAGATAAGAAGGGAGGCTCAGAGACAATATGAAAATGACATAGCATCAAAAGTAAAGACTGACCTGAAGCTGTTGTACAGCCACATCAGGAGGAAAACAACAGTCAAGGACCAGGTAATGAGACTGAGGAAGGGTGATGGGGAATTCACAAGAAACGACCGAGAGGTATGTCAGGAGCTCAACACAAGATTTAAAGAGGTATTTACAGGGGGGCACACCAGCAAGTGCTGGATGAGGTACATATAACCAAGGAGGAGGTGAAGAAGCTGCTATGCGAACTTGACACCTCAAAGGCGGTGGGACCAGACAACATCTCTCCATGGGTCCTTAAAGAGGGAGCAGAGATATTGTGTGAGCCATTAACAAAGATCTTCAACACATCATTTGAAACTGGGCAACTCCCTGAGGTATGGAAAATGGCAAATGTAGTCCCAATTTTTAAAAAGGGAGACAGACATGAGGCACTAAACTACAGACCCGCATCACTAACGTGTATAGTATGCAAGGTCATGGAGAAGATCATCAGGAGGAGAGTGGTGGGGCACCTGGAAAGAAACAAGTGTTTAACTGACAACCAGCACGGTTTCAGGGAAGGAAAATGCTGTGTCACAAACCTACTAGAGTTTTATGACAAGGTGACAGAAGTAAGACAAGAGAGAGAGGGGTGGATCGACTGCGTATTTTTGGACTGCAAGAAGGCCTTCGACACAGTTCCTCACAAGAGGTTACTGCAAAAGCTAGAGGACCAGGCACGCATAACAGGAAAGGCACTGCAATGGATCAGAGAATATCTGACGGGGAGGCAACAACGAGTCATGGTACGCGACGAGGTGTCAGAGTGGGCGCCTGTGACAAGTGGGGTTCCACAGGGGTCAGTCCTAGGACCTGTACTGTTCTTGGTATACGTGAACGACATAACGGAAGGGATAGACTTAGAAGTGTCCTTGTTTGCAGATGATGTGAAGTTAATGAGAAGAATCAAATCGGACGAGGATCAGGCAGGGCTACAAAGAGACCTGGAC
>NW_027196094.1:72500-105000 GCF_038502225.1 Cherax quadricarinatus | reverse complement strand
ACTACATCACTACCCAGGCTATTCCACTTCCTGACAACTCTGTGACTGAAGAAATACTTCCTAACATCCCTGTGGTTCATCTGAGTCTTCAGCTTCCAACTGTGACCCCTTGTTGCTGTGTCCCATCTCTGGAACATCCTGTCTCTGTCCACCTTGTCTATACCTCTCAGTATTTTATATGTCGTTATCATATCCCCCCTAACTCTCCTGTCTTCCAGTGTCGTCAGGTCGATTTCCCTTAACCTCTCCTCGTAGGACATACCCCTTAGCTCCGGGACTAGTCTTGTTGCAAACCTTTGCACTTTCTCTAGTTTCCTTACATGCTTGGCTAGGTGAGGGTTCCAAACTGGCGCTGCATACTCCAATATGGGCCTAACGTACACGGTGTACAGGGTCCTGAATGACTCCTTATTTAGATGTCAGAATGCTGTTCTTAGGTTTGCCAGGCACCCGTATGCTGCAGCAGTTATTTGGATGATGTGCGCCGCAGGAGATGTGCCCGGTGTTATACTCACACCAAGATCCTTTTCCTTGAGTGAGGTTTGTAGGCTCTGGCCTCCTAGACTGTACTCCGTCTGTAGTCTTTTTTGCCCTTCCTTAATCTTCATTACAGTGCACTTGGTGGGGTTGAACTCCAGGAGCCAGTTGCTGGACCAGGCCTGCAGTCTGTCCAGATCCCTTTGTAGTTCTGCCTGGTTTTCGTCCGATTGGATTCTTCTCATCAGCTTCACATCATCTGCAAACAGGGACACTTCGGAGTCTGTTCCTTCTGTCATGTTCACAAATACCAGAAACAGCACCGGTCCTAGGACTGATCCTTGTGGAACCCACTCTGACACCTCGCCATGTACCATGGCTCGTTGTTGCCTTCCTGACAGGTATTCCCTAATCCATTGTAGTGCCTTCCCTGTTATCCCTGCTTGGTCCTCAAGCTTCCGCACTAATCTCTTGTGTGGAACTGTGTCAAACGCCTTCTTACAGTCCAAGAAAATGCAGTCTACCCACCCCTCTCTCTCTTCTCTTACTGCCGTGGAGGAATAACATCTTGTAGGAGTGAGGAAGAGCCAGTTGTGAGTGTGGGGGAAGTTCGTGAGGCAGTAGGTAAAATGAAAGGGGGTAAGGCAGCCGGGATTGATGGGATAAAGATAGAAATGTTAAAAGCAGGTGGGGATATAGTTTTGGAGTGGTTGGTGCAATTATTTAATAAATGTATGGAAGAGGGTAAGGTACCTAGGGATTGGCAGAGAGCATGCATAGTTCCTTTGTATAAAGGCAAAGGGGATAAAAGAGAGTGCAAAAATTATAGGGGGATAAGTCTGTTGAGTGTACCTGGTAAAGTGTATGGTAGAGTTATAATTGAAAGAATTAAGAGTAAGACGGAGAATAGGATAGCAGATGAACAAGGAGGCTTTAGGAAAGGTAGGGGGTGTGTGGACCAGGTGTTTACAGTGAAACATATAAGTGAACAGTATTTAGATAAGGCTAAAGAGGTCTTTGTGGCATTTATGGATTTGGAAAAGGCGTATGACAGGGTGGATAGGGGGGCAATGTGGCAGATGTTGCAAGTGTATGGTGTAGGAGGTAGGTTACTGAAAGCAGTGAAGAGTTTTTACGAGGATAGTGAGGCTCAAGTTAGAGTATGTAGGAAAGAGGGAAATTTTTTCCCAGTAAAAGTAGGCCTTAGACAAGGATGTGTGATGTCACCGTGGTTGTTTAATATATTTATAGATGGGGTTGTAAGAGAAGTAAATGCGAGGGTCTTGGCAAGAGGCGTGGAGTTAAAAGATAAAGAATCACACACAAAGTGGGAGTTGTCACAGCTGCTCTTTGCTGATGACACTGCTCTTGGGAGATTCTGAAGAGAAGTTGCAGAGATTGGTGGATGAATTTGGTAGGGTGTGCAAAAGAAGAAAATTAAAGGTGAATACAGGAAAGAGTAAGGTTATGAGGATAACAAAAAGATTAGGTGACGAAAGATTGAATATCAGATTGGAGGGAGAGAGTATGGAGGAGGTGAACGTATTCAGATATTTGGGAGTGGACGTGTCAGCGGATGGGTCTATGAAAGATGAGGTGAATCATAGAATTGATGAGGGAAAAAGAGTGAGTGGTGCACTTAGGAGTCTGTGGAGACAAAGAACTTTGTCCTTGGAGGCAAAGAGGGGAATGTATGAGAGTATAGTTTTACCAACGCTCTTATATGGGTGTGAAGCGTGGGTGATGAATGTTGCAGCGAGGAGAAGGCTGGAGGCAGTGGAGATGTCATGTCTGAGGGCAATGTGTGGTGTGAATATAATGCAGAGAATTCGTAGTTTGGAATTTAGGAGGAGGTGCGGGATTACCAAAACTGTTGTCCAGAGGGCTGAGGAAGGGTTGTTGAGGTGGTTCGGACATGTAGAGAGAATGGAGCGAAACAGAATGACTTCAAGAGTGTATCAGTCTGTAGTGGAAGGAAGGCGGGGTAGGGGTCGGCCTAGGAAGGGTTGGAGGGAGGGGGTAAAGGAGGTTTTGTGTGCGAGGGGCTTGGACTTCCAGCAGGCATGCGTGAGCGTGTTTGATAGGAGTGAATGGAGACAAATGGTTTTTAATACTTGACGTGCTGTTGGAGTGTGAGCAAAGTAACATTTATGAAGGGATTCAGGGAAACCGGCAGGCCGGACTTGAGTCCTGGAGATGGGAAGTACAGTGCCTGCACTCTGAAGGAGGGGTGTTAATGTTGCAGTTTAAAAACTGTAGTGTAAAGCACCCTTCTGGCAAGACAGTGATGGAGTGAATGATGGTGAAAGTTTTTCTTTTTCGGGCCACCCTGCCTTGGTGGGAATCGGCCGGTGTGATAATAAAAAAAAAAAAAATAATCATGTCTCTCCTAACCCTCCTGTCCTCCAGTTTCGTCAGGCCGATTTTCCTTAGCCTTTCTTCGTAGGACATTCCCCTTAACTCTGGAACTAATCTCGTCGCAAACCTTTGCACATTCTCTAATTTCTTAATGTGCTTGACCCGGTGCGGGTTCCAAACTGGTGCTGCATACTCCAGTACGGGCATGACTTACCCGGTGTACAGTGTCTTGAAAGATTCCTTACTTAGGTATCGGAATGCTGATCTCAGATTCGCCAGGCGCCCATATGCTGCAGCAGTTATCTGGTTGATGTGTGCTTCCTGAGATGTGCTCGGTGTTATTATACTCATCCCAAGATCTTTCTCCTTGAGCGAAGTTTGCAGTCTTTGGCCATTTAGCCTATACTCTGTCTGCGGTCTTCTTTGCCCTTCTCCTATCTTCATGACTTTGCATTTGGCAGGGTTGAATTCGAGAAGCCAGTTGCTGAACCAGGTGTCCAGCGTGTCCAGGTATCTTTGAAGTCCTGTCTGATCCTCATCTGATTTAATTCTCCTCATTAACTTCATATCATCTGCGAACAGGGACACCTCTGAGTCTATCCCTTCCACCATGTCATTCACATTTACCAAAAGTAGCACTGGTCCTAGGACAGACCCCTGTGGGATCCCGCTCGTCACAGGTGCCCACTGTGATACCTCATCACGTACCATGACTCGTTGTTGCCCCCCTGTCAGGTATTTTCTGATCCATTGCAGCGCCCTTCCCGTTATACGCGCCTGATGCTCTAGTTTCCGCACTAATCTCTTGTGAGGAACTGTGTCGAAGGCCTTCCTGCAGTCCAGGAAAATGCAATCAACCCACCCCTCTCTCTCGTGTCTTACTTCTGTAACTTTGTCATAAAACTCCAGAAGGTTTGTGACACAGGATTTGCCTTCCATGAATCCGTGCTGGTTGTTGTTTATAATCTTATTCCGTTCCAGGTGCTCCACCACTCTCCTCCTGATAATCTTCTCCATGACTTTGCATACTTCAGTGACACTGGTCTGTAGTTTAGTGCCTCTTTTCTGTCTCCTTTTTTAAAAATGGGAACTACATTGGTGTGTGTGTGTGTGTGTGTGTGTGTGTGTGTGTGTGTGTGTGTATGTGTGTGTGTGTGTGTGTGTATGTGTGTGTGTGTGTGTGTGTGTGTGTGTGTGTGTGTTGTGCCGAATAGGTAAAACTTACGATTTTGGCTTCAATAGAAATGCTCTTCTTGCTGAATGAGTAAAGCGAAAATTTGTGTATGCAATAATTTCGCAAAAACCATTCTGAACCTAACGAGAAAAATATATTTCATTGTGTTTGTTTATTATTAAATTATTGGAAGCTTATCTAAAATATATTTAGTTGGATTAGGCTAAATTAAATTGTGTTAGTTATAATAAGGTTAGGTAAGTTTTCTATTGATCTTTTGGTACAAAATTATTAATTTTTACATTAACATAAACGAAAAAATAAATTTTTAAACGTATAAGAGAAATTTTTAGAAAGAACTTACTTTTCAATGAGTTCTTGCTAATTGACCAGTTTTACCTATTCGGCACGGTATATATATGAAACAAGCGGGTATAAACAAAAAAAGATCGCAGTCAGCAGGATTCGAAATTATTATTGAGAATAGTCAAGATTCTCAGGCAGCGCGCTAGTCCACTCGGCCACACAAATGCCAGACTGGGCAGCCTGGATCACAAGTCTATGTGGTATTTGTGTGGCCGAGTGGACTAGCGCGCTGCCTGAGAATCTTGACCATTCTCGGTCGTAGTTTCGAATCCTGCTGACTGCGATCTTTCTATATATATATATATATATATATATATATATATATATATATATATATTTAAAAGAAGAGCAGAGTATATGGAGAGTAAAAGAAAGGTGAAGAGAGTGGTGAGAGAGTGCAAAAGGAGAGCAGATGATAGAGTGGGAGAGGCACTGTCAAGAAATTTTAATGAAAATAAGAAAAATTTTTGGAGTGAGTTAAACAAGTTAAGAAAGCCTAGGGAACGAATGGATTTGTCAGTTAAAAACAGAGTAGGGGAGTTAGTAGATGGGGAGATGGAGGTATTAGGTAGATGGCGAGAATATTTTGAGGAACTTTTAAATGTTGAGGAAGAAAGAGAGGCGGTAATTTCATGCACTGGCCAGGGAGGTATACCATCTTTTAGGAGTGAAGAAGAGCAGAATGTAAGTGTGGTGGAGGTACGTGAGGCATTACGTAGAATGAAAGGGGGTAAACCAGCTGGAACTGATGGGATCATGACAGAAATGTTAAAAGCAGGGGGGGGGGATATAGTGTTGGAGTGGTTGGTACTTTTGTTTAATAAATGTATGAAAGAGGGGAAGGTACCTAGGGATTGGCAGAGAGCATGTATAGTCCCTTTATATAAAGGGAAGGGGGACAAAAGAAATTGTAAAAATGATAGAGGAATAAGTTTACTGAGTATACCAGGAAAAGTGTACGGTAGGGTAATAATTGAAAGAATTAGAGGTAAGACAGTATGTAGGATTGCGGATGAGCAAGGAGGTTTCAGAGTGGGTAGGGGATGTGTAGATCAAGTGTTTACATTGAAGCATATATGTGAACAGTATTTAGATAAAGGTAGGGAAGTTTTTATTGCAATTATGGATTTAGAAAAGGCATATGATAGAGTGGATAGAGGAGCAATGTGGCAGATGTTGCAAGTATATGGAATAGGTGGTAAGTTACTAAATGCTGGAAAGAGTTTTTATGAGGATAGTGAGGCTCAGGTTAGGGTGTGTAGAAGAGAGGGAGATTACTTCCCGGTAAAAGCAGGTCTTAGACAGGGATGTGTAATGTCACCATGGTTGTTTAATATATTTATAGATGGGGTTGTAAAAGAAGTAAATGCTAGGGTGTTCGGGAGAGGGGTGGGATTAAATTATAGGGAATCAAATACAAAACGGGAATTGACACAGTTACTTTTTGCTGATGATACTGTGCTTATGGGAGATTGTAAAGAAAAATTGCAAAGGTTAGTGGATGAGTTTGAGAGTGTGTGTAAAGGTAGAAAGTTGGGAGTGAACATAGAAAAGAGTAAGGTGATGAGGGTATCAAATGATTTAGATAAAGAAAAATTGGATATCAAATTGGGGAGGAGGAGTATGGAAGAAGTGAATGTTTTCAGATACTTGGGAGTTGACGTGTCGGTGGATGGATTTATGAAGGATGAGGTTAATCATAGAATTGATGAGGGAAAAAAGGTGAGTGGTGCGTTGAGGTATATGTGGAGTCAAAAAACGTTATCTATGGAGGCAAAGAAGGGAATGCATGAAAGTATAGTAGTACCAACACTCATATATGGGTGTGAAGCTTGGGTGGTAAATGCAGCAGCGAGGAGACGGTTGGAGGCAGTGGAGATGTCCTGTCTAAGGGCAATGTGTGGTGTAAATATTATGCAGAAAATTCGGAGTGTGGAAATTAGGAGAAGGTGTGGAGTTAATAAAGTATTAGTGAGAGGGCTGAAGAGGGGTTGTTGAGGTGGTTTGGTCATTTAGAGAGAATGGATCAAAGTAGAATGACATGGAGAGCATTTAAATCGGTAGGAGAAGGAAGACGGGGTAGGGGTCGTCCTCGAAAAGGTTGGAAGGAAAGGGTAAGGGAGGTTTTATGGGTGAGGGGCTTGGACTTCCAGCAGGCGTGCATGAGCGCGTTCGATAGGAGTGAATGGAGACGAATGGTATTTGGGACCTGACGATCTGTTAGAGTGTGAGCAGGGTAATATTTAGTTAAGGGATTCAGGGAAACCGGTTATTTTTATATAGCCGGACTTGAGTCCTGGAAATGGGAAGTACAATGCCTGCACTTTAAAGGAGAGGTTTGGAATATTGGCAGTTTGGAGGGATATGTTGTGTATCTTTATACGTATATGCTTCTAAACTGTTGTATTCTGAGCACCTCTGCAAAAACAGTGATAATGTGTGAGTGAGGTGAAAGTGTTGAATGATGATGAAAGTATTTTCTTTTTGGGGATTTTCTTTCTTTTTTGGGTCACCCTGCCTCGGTGGGAGACGGCCGACTTGTTGAAAAAAAAATTATATATATATATATATATATATATATATATATATATATATATATAAATAATGATAAATTAATTTAATCTCTAGTTTAGATATTAAATTGGTGTTGACTGGTGGTGAACAGGTACGACGCAGCCTTAATGACCCTCGTATAGTAGATAGGTTTTCAACGCCCATTAACCAGCTAACCCAGACAAAAGTAGAAAATGCTGTAGACATACGGTAAATATGAAAGAAAGTAACACAGCAAAACTGTCTACCTGTGGGCAGGACACAACCTCATGCAGAGCGTTGGTACCCGCAAGCTCACTGTTTAATCTGGAGGACGGAATGCTTCTTACAGTCATTACAGTCACTGGTAAATTTAGGATTGAGGTGACGAGTGTGACAAGTGTATGGAAGAGGCAGGTGTTGAGTGCTCTAACACAGGTTTATGGCAGAGTTATACAGGTTTGTCTGTGTAGGCGAGATGGTTGAATATTTCCCTTTAAAAGTGCGTCTTAGACCAGGATGTGTGTCATCCCCTGGGCTGTTAAATGTTCGTTATTGACGCCCACGCTGAAAACTTGAATGGTGGGCGTGTGTGGGCGAGGCGTGGGCGTCACCCATGACGACTACCACACTATAACAGGTGTCACCTGTGCTGGTGACTGTTACGGTCACACTCACAGGAGACGTCACGGAGGACGTTACAAGGCATTACAGAGGAACAACAAATTATTAAATTCACTGAGAACCATTAAACCCGTAAGATTTAACTGAATTTATTAAGGCAATGAAGGTTCTCTGTGGGTTTTCCAGTTGTAGAGTTTCTCTGCCTTGAAGAAGGTCACTTGTACTCTCCAGCCTGGAGAGTACAAGTGACCCCGACCAGAGTATCACTGGCTCAGCATCTCTTGTTGTAAAAGTTCTAGTTATCCAGACCATCATTTTCCTTGTTACTATAATAACAACTTGGATGTGTGACCTTCTGATACTGTTACTACCAAGTGTGTCACACTGTTACTACCAGGTTTGTCACACTGTTACTACCAAGTGTGTCACACTGTTACTACCAGGTGTGTCACACTGTTACTACCAGGTGTGTCACACTGTTACTACCAGGTGTGTCACACTGTTACTACCAAGTGTGTCACACTGTTACTACCAAGTGTGTCACACTGTTACTACCAGGTGTGTCACACTCTTACTACCAAGTGTGTCACACTGTTACTACCAGGTGTGTCACACTGTTACTACCAGGTGTGTCACACTGTTACTACCAGGTGTGTCACACTGTTACTACCAGGTGTGTCACACTGTTACTACCAAGTGTGTCACACTGTTACTACCAGGTGTGTCACACTGTTACTACCAGGTGTGTCACACTGTTACTACCAAGTGTGTCACACTGTTACTACCAGGTGTGTCACACTGTTACTACCAAGTGTGTCACACTGTTACTACCAGGTGTGTCACACTGTTACTACCAAGTGTGTCACACTGTTACTACCAAGTGTGTCACACTGTTACTACCAAGTGTGTCACACTGTTACTACCAGGTGTGTCACACTGTTACTACCAAGTGTGTCACACTGTTACTACCAGGTGTGTCACACTGTTACTACCAAGTGTGTCACACTGTTACTACCAGGTGTGTCACACTGTTACTACCAAGTGTGTCACACTGTTACTACTAAGTGTGTCACACTGTTACTACCAAGTGTGTCACACTGTTACTACCAGGTGTGTCACACTGTTACTACCAAGTGTGTCACACTGTTACTACCAGGTGTGTCACACTGTTACTACCAAGTGTGTCACACTGTTACTACTAAGTGTGTCACACTGTTACTACCAAGTGTGTCACACTGTTACTACCAGGTGTGTCACACTGTTACTACCAAGTGTGTCACACTGTTACTACTAAGTGTGTCACACTGTTACTACCAAGTGTGTCACACTGTTACTACTAAGTGTGTCACACTGTTAAGAACATAAGAACGAAGGAACACTGCAGAAGGCCTACTGGTCCATGCGAGGCAGGTCCAAGTCTCCTACCGGCTTAAGCCAATGCACCCAACCTAGTCAGGTCAGGTCACATTGACTTAAGGGAGGAACACGGCAACCGACCTGGCAGCACAAGCTATCAGGTCTAACTCACACCCACCCACATCCACTCATGTATTTATCCAACCTATTTTTAAAGCTACACAACGTTCTGGCCTCTATAACTGTACTCGGGAGTTTGTTCCACTCATCCATAACTCTATTACCAAACCAGTACTTTCCTATATCCTTCCTGAATCTGAATTTTTCCTACTTAAAACCATTGCTGCGAGTCCTGTCTAGGCTAGATATTTTCAGCACACTATTTACATCCCCTTTATTTATTCCTGTCTTCCATTTATACACCTCAATCATATCCCCCCTAATTCTACGTCTTTCTAGAGAGTGAAGATTCAGGGCCCTCTTACTACTAAGTGTGTCACACTGTTACTTCCAAGTATTACAGAATGGATATAAATGCACTGGAAAACGTACAAATGAGGATGACAAAGTTGATCTCGTGTATTAGAAATCTTCCCTATGAGGATAGACTGAGGGGCCTGAATCTGTACTCTCTAGAAAAGCGTAGAATTAGGGGGGATATGATTGAGGTGTATAAATGGAAAACAGGAATAAATAAAGGGCATGTAAATAGCGTGCTAAAAATATCTAGCCAAGACAGGACTCGCAGCAATGGCTTTAAATTGGAAAAAATCAAATTCAGGAAGGATATAGGAAAGCACTGGTTTGGTAATAGAGTTGTGGATGAGTGGAACAAACTCCCGAGTACCATCATAGACGCTACGACGTTGTGTAGTTAAATGTGTATAATGTTCGCCAAGACCGTAGTCCTGGCACGGGTCTCAATCTTGCGATGACCCGTCTCTGGCTCCCGAGGGAGAAAGGTTTCTACAATGATGCGACATATGCTGTTCAAGCACTCTTCTGGTCAGTTCAACTGGTGGTTTAGAAAGACACGTAAGCAAACACTATAACATATTTATTAGAAAACGTTTCGGTCCTGGGACCTTGATCACTTCTAACATACAGAGGTAGAAAGACATTATATATATAGGCGGAGAGTGAGATGTGACGCACGTGACCTGAGGAATGTCATAAGAACATAAGAATGGAGGAACACTGTAGAAGGCCTACTGGCCCATGCGAGGCAGGTCCTTATCAAAACAACCTCTGCCTATGATGAGGACGGGTAGACGATGAAATCATGTGACTCCTGTGTTGTTGGGTTGGTGCTGCTTAAGTATCATGTATGCCAATGTTTTTTAAATTTTGTAGTTTCCAGTGTTGCGTTCTATAGTGTCGGTGACGGCGATTAGTGAGGCTTCTAGGCACCGTCGGCGTCTGAGGTCTGGTTCGGTGAGAACGAGTTGTGCCTCGTTGCAGGCGTTTATGTATCTTACTCTGTCAGCCAAGGAAGGAAGCCGGGCCTCAAATCTGAGACATACTGTGTTGGTCCAGATGGGGGCCCCAAGCATAGTTCTTATCGCCTGGTTTTGTACGACCTCCACTCTTTGCCTGCTCTGCGGGAAGAGATGAGCTAACGCCGGTGCACCGTAGTCAATGAGCGAGCGTATAGCTTGTATATAGTACAAGCGAAGTACATCTTTGCTTGCCCCTGCATGGTGCCTCGTCATGGCTCTCATGGCGTTGAGTCTGAGTAGAGCACGTGACCTGACATACTCGGCCTGTTTCTGAAAGGTCAGCTTTTTATCAATGTAGATTCCCAAGTACAGGTAGGAGCCTGTCCACTCAAGTTCTATATCCTGAATACGTAATCTATTCACAGGATCTGGTCCCTTGAACATCATTGCAAGAGATTTCTCGGCCGAGATCTTGAGGCCTAGTTCCTTGCAAGACTGCGTAATTAGGTCCAAAGCTCTCTGAGCCTGTCGTTCTAAATTGCCTTTCCCATTCACTACGAGTGCAAGATCATCAGCATAGCTGAGGAGCTGTGTACCACTATGAAAGGGAAGGCTCACAAGTTCCTGCATAAGGATGTTAAACAGGGTAGGACTGAGCACACCTCCTTGTGGCGTACCGTTTTCCAGGGATTTAAAGGAAGAGTAGTGTCCCTGAAAGCTGACACAGGCCTGCCTGCCCCTAAGGTAGGACTCTATCCAGGCCAGGAGGCGTCCTTTGATTTCCTTCCGAGCTAGTATTGCCAGAATTGCTGTGGGGCTTGCTAGCTCAAATGCCTTTTCAAGGTCGAGGTAGACGACAATACTAGGTTTTTTGTTACTGTCAGCAATCTGGCTTAGTAGAGTGGTTATGCACTCTGCTGTACCCACTCCTTTGGTGAAGCCAAATATGTGATGATGAGAGGGTCCAAGTTTCCATAGGAGGCGGTTTAACACCATCCTCTCAGCAGTCTTGGCTAAGCAGCTGGTCAGCGATATGGGTCTCATACTGCCTGGGTCCTTGGGCTTTGGAATTGGTACGATGGTAGCTTTCTTCCAAGCTGCTGGGAGTGTCCTGGCCCTCCACGACTTGTTAATGACGTCTAGTATGGCCTCACATCCACTCTGCCCAGCCCGTGCAATCATGGAGTATGTAACACCATCGATGCCCGGGGCAGTGTCACCTGTGTTCTTAATGGCACGTCGGAGTTCCAAGTCCGTGAGGTCTTCATCAGTCACATCTTCCGACTCACATGCAGCTTGTATCGTTAGCTGGCGCTGTGGCAGAAGATCCGTCTGTATATTCCAGATGTCCTGTGGGAGCTGAGTGGATGCTCCCCTAGAAGTGAAAAGCTCCACTAGTTTCTCAGCTTCCTGGGATGGGTTCGGGTGTGCTGGTGGCCTCGGCTTGCTCTTGCCATTTGCTATGTTGAGTTTGCCCCATATCTCAGATAAGGTGGTGTGATGCCCGAATGTTGAGCACCACTCCAGCCATTTCTCAGTTTTTACTTTGAGAGAGACTCTGCGGGCATGCTGCACAGTGGCTCTCAGAGTATTCCTGTTCTCTGCCGTAGGGTTACGCCTGTATAGCTTCCTAAAAGAGTTGATGAGGTGGTTCTACTCCCGCACCTCGTCGTTGTAGAACCACCAGTCTCTTTTGTGAGTGCGTCCTGCGGACTTCTTTGGAATTGCGCACTCTGCTGCCTGGATGAGAACAGTGATTAGCTCCTGTTCAGCTGTATCACAGTCTTCAGATAGAGAGTATGTGGACCACCAGTCATGAAGATAATCCTGGAACACCTTCCAGTTGGCCCTCTTTACGTCCCATCTAGGAGGCAGCACAACTGTGGGAGGCCTGTTGATGTTGAAGGTGGTGATCAATGCAAAGTGGTCACTGACAAGGTGAGGATGAGTTTCCCATGTGGCTCCTGCTGCGAGTTGTCTTGACCCGAAGGTAAGGTCGAGGCAGCCACCCAACAGGTGTGTGGGGTCTCCATTGTTTAGCAACTTTACCTCTGGAATATCGAGGGACTGATTACCTCAAAACTTCTACTCTCCTTACCCATTTCTACTTTGTATTGGACTGATGAAGCCACTGTGTGGCGAAACGTTTCTTCAATAAAGATTCCCATGTGTTGCATAAGTGTCTCAATTCTTCAACTTGTTGGTTTTCAAAACCATTCATCATACCATGTGTTACATCCTACATACCATCATACCATGCGTTACACTCTACATATCAACATACCATGTGTTACACCCTACATACCATCATACCAATTTATGGAATGAATAGTTGCCGAGGCAGTTCGTAGCCACCTTGAAAAGCATAAATTAATCAACGAATCTCAGCATGGTTTTACAAAGGGGCGTTCCTGCCTTACGAATTTATTAACTTTTTTCACTAAGGTATTTGAGGAGGTAGATCATGGTAATGAATATGATATTGTGTATATGGACTTCAGTAAGGCTTTTGACAGGGTCCCACATCAGAGACTATTGAGGAAAATTAAAGCACATGGAATAGGAGGAAAAATTTTTTCCTGGATAGAGGCATGGTTGACAAATAGGCAGCAGAGAGTTTGCATAAATGGGGAGAAATCAGAGTGGGGAAGCGTCACGAGCGGTGTTCCACAGGGGTCAGTGTTGGGCCCCCTGCTGTTCACAATCTATATAAACGACATAATGAGATTAAGACACATGTGCAACATCTGGGTATCTTTATTGTAGACGTTTCGCCATCCAGTGGCTTTATCAATACAAATTCTAGGACATAACTTGAAGACAGTAGAACTATGTACAGAAGATGAGGTAATCAGTCCCTCAACCTAGGAGTAGGTGCGAAGAGCACCATAGTCGTGGAGATTCTGAAGCAGAAGAAAGGATCCTGGCGCTTATATAGTAACGTCAGGTGTAGCAGACGAGGGCATATTCACTGGTAGGCGGGATTCCCCAGTGGAAGTAGGTCCTTCCCAAAGAGATGGGTTAGTTGTAGTAGTAGTTGTCGTAGCCGTGAAGGTTATGTACACCTGACGTTACTATATAAGCGCCAGGATCCTTTCTTCTGCTTCAGAATCTCCACGACTATGGTGCTGTTCGCACCTACTCCTAGGTTGAGGGACTGATTACCTCATCTTCTGTACATAGTTCTACTGTCTTCAAGTTATGTCCTAGAATTTGTATTGATAAAGCCACTGGATGGCGAAACGTCTACAATAAAGATACCCAGATGTTGCACATGTGTCTTAATCTCATCTTGTCGGTATTATATACCATTCGTACACATAAACGACATAGATGAGGGCATAAAGAGCGACATCGGCAAGTTTGCCGATGACACCAAAATAGGCCGTCGAATTCATTCTGACGAGGACATTCGAGCACTCCAGGAAGATTTGAATAGACTGATGCAGTGGTCGGAGAAGTGGCAGATGCAGTTTAATATAGACAAATGCAAAGTTCTAAATGTTGGACAGGACAATAACCATGCCACATATAAACTAAATAATGTAGATCTTAATATTACGGATTGCGAAAAAGATTTAGGAGTTCTGGTTAGCAGTAATCTGAAACCAAGACAACAGTGCATAAGTGTTCGCAATAAAGCTAATAGAATCCTTGGCTTCATATCAAGAAGCATAAATAATAGGAGTCCTCAGGTTGTTCTTCAACTCTATACATCCTTGGTTAGGCCTCATTTAGATTATGCTGCACAGTTTTGGTCACCGTATTACAGAATGGATATAAATTCTCTGGAAAATGTACAAAGGAGGATGACAAAGATGATCCCATGTATCAGAAACCTTCCCTATGAGGATAGACTAAGGGCCCTGAAACTGCACTCTCTAGAAAGACGTAGAATTAGGGGGGATATGATTGAGGTGTATAAATGGAAGACATAAGAACATGAGAAAGAAGGAACACTGTAACAGGCCTACTGACCCATGCGGAGCAGGTCCATGTTCTTCCCCAGGATTAGCCCAATGGCCCACCCAGTCTGGTCACCCCCACTCAAGGAGGCACCAGACCCAGCACCACAAGCTAGTCAGGTCCAACTCACACCCACCCACACCCACTCATGTATTTATCTAACCTATTTTTGAAACTACACAACTTTTTAGCCTCAATAACTGTACTCGGGAGTTTGTTCCACTCATCCACAACTCTATTACCAAACCAGTGCTTTCCTATATCCTTCCTGAATCTGAATTTTTCCAACTTGAAACCATTGCTGCGAGTCCTGTCTTGGCTGGAAATTTTCAGCACGCTATTTACATCCCCTTTATTTATTCCTGTTTTCCATTTATACACCTCGATCATATCCCCCCTAATTCTACGCCTTTCGAGAGAGTGCAGATTCAGGGCCCTCAGTCTATCCTCATAGGGAAGATTTCTGATACATGGGATCATCTTTGTCATCCTCCTCTGTACGTTTTCCAGAGCATTTATATCCATTCTGTAATACGGTGACCAGAACTGAGCAGCATAGTCTAAATGAGGCCTAACCAAGGATATATAGAGTTGAAGAACAACCTGAGGACTTCTATTATTTATACTTCTAGATATGAAGCCAAGAATTCTGTTAGCTTTATTGCGAACACTAATGCACTGTTGTCTTGGTTTTAGATTACTGCTAACCAGAACTCCTAAATCCTTTTCGCAATCAGTAGTATTAAGATCTACATTATTTAGTTTATATGTGGCATGGTTATTTAACTGTCCAACATTTAGAACTTTGCATTTGTCAATATTAAACTGCATCTGCCACTTCTCCGACCATTGCATCAGTCTATTCAAATCATCCTGGAGTGCTCTAGTGTCCTCATTAGAATGAATTGGACGGCCTATTTTGGTGTCATCAGCAAATTTGCTTATGTCGCTATTTATTCCCTCATCTATGTCGTTTATGTAAATTGTGAACAACAACGGGCCCAACACTGACCCCTGAGGAACACCGCTTGTGACGTGCCCCCATTCTGATTTCTCCCCATTTATGCAAACTCTCTGCTGCCTATTTGTCAGCCATGCCTCTACCCAGGAAAAAATTTCTCCTCCTATTCCGTGTGCCTTAAGTTTCCTCAATAGCCTCTGATGTGGAACTCTATCGAAAGCCTTACTGAAGTCCATATACACAATATCATATTCATTACCATGATCTACCTCCTCAAACACCTTAGTGAAAAAAGTTAGTAAATTCGTAAGACAGGAACGCCCCTTTGTAAAACCGTGTTGAGATTCATTAATCAATCTGTGCCTATCAAGATGGCTACGAATTGCTTCGGCAATTATTGATTCCATAAATTTTCCCACTATGGAGGTAAGGCTTATTGGTCTATAGTTCGAAGCCAAGGACCTGTCACCTGCCTTGTAAATAGGTATTACATTTGCCATTTTCCACTTATCAGGCACTATGCCAGTTTGTAGTGATATGTTAAAAAGATTAGCCAAAGGTATGCTAAGTTCCTCTTTACATTCCTTTAACACCCTTGCAAACAGTTCATCAGGACCTGGGGATTTGTTAGGTTTTAGTTTCTCTATTTGTCTGAGGACCATGTCACTAGTTACCGCAATCGTGCATAGTTTATTATCGTCCTGTTCTACATAATCTATTATTTCAGGAATATCGCTAGTATTTTCCTGGGTGAAAACTGAGAGGAAGTAGGTATTGAGAATTTCACACATATCCTTATCACTGTCAGTGATCTGACCAGAGTTACTCTTAAGTGGGCCAATCTTGTCCCTAATCTTACTTCTGTATACCTGAAAGAACCCTTTTGGGTTAGTCTTTGAATCCCTTGCGACCTTAGCCTCATAATCCCTTTTTGCTTTTCTTATTCCTTTCTTTATTTCTCTCTTTAATTGAATATATTGATTTCTTAACTGCCCATCCCCTCTTTTGATACGCCTATATATGCCTCTCTTTTGACCAATGAGATGTTTTAATCTATTGTTCATCCATTTGGGATCATTTTTGTTAGATCTAATTTCCCTACTCGGAACAAAAGTTGTCTGGGCAGCTAGAACTATGCTCTGAAAAACGTCATATTGGCAACCAAGATCACCTACCTGACCCATAGTCAGGACATCCCAATTTAGCCCACCCAGGTAATTTTTCAGTCCCATGAAGTCGGCCAAGCGAAAATCTGGGACAGAGATTTGATTGCAGTTATCTGGGTAATTCCATGATATATTGAAACTAAGTGATTTGTGATCACTTTCCCCAAGCTCATCATTAACCTCAAGATTATTAATTAGTGAATCTTTGTTGGCAAGAACCAAGTCAAGCAGATTGTTTCCTCTAGTTGGTTCTGTCACAACCTGTTCTAAAAAGCAATCCTGAACCGTATCAAGAAAGTCACTAGACTCAAGATTTCCTGTCATATTGTTCCAATCAATTTGTCTAAAGCTAAAATCTCCCATTATCACAACATTTTCATATCTAGATGCCTTAAGAATTTCGTCACATAACAGCTTACTGCACTCCCTATCAAGGTTTGGGGGCCTATAAATCACACCCAAAATTAATTTCTCACGTCCCTCGAGAAACTGTAGCCAAACAGATTCTGTGTTCGATGTTTCTAATCTTATATCATGTCTAAGACAACAATTTAAATTTTCTCTGACATACACTGCCACTCCACCACCCTTCCTGTTGACCCTATCAGTGTGGAATAGTTTATAACCTTGTATGTTGCATTCAGAAGGCATTTCTCTATCTTTCAGGTTGAACCAGGTCTTATGTTGGTATGTAGGGTGTAACACATGGTATATTGGTATTTAGGGTGTAACACATGGTATGTTGGTATGTAGAGTGTAACACATGTTATGTTGGTATGTAGGTTATAACACATGGTATGTTGGTATATAGGGTTTAGCACATGGTATGTTGGTATGTAGGGTGCAACACATGGTATGTTTGTAGGTTGGGTGTAACAGATGGTATATAGGTATGTAGGGTGTAAAACATAGTATGTTGGTATGTAGGGTGTAACACATGGTATGTTGGTATGTAGGGTGTAACACATGGTATGTTGGTATGTAGGGTGTAACACATGGTATGTTGGTATGTAGGGTGTAACACATGGTATGTTGGTATGTAGGGTGTAACAGATGGTATGCTGGTATGTAGGGTATGATAGATGATATGTTGGTATGTAGGGTGTAACACATGGTATGTTGGTATATAGAGTGTAACAGATTATATGCTGGTATGTAGGGTGTAACAAATAGTATGTTGGTATGTAGGGTGTAACACATGGTATGTTAGTATGTAGGGTGTTACAGATGGTATGTTGGTATGTAGGGCGCAGGGGATGGTGTATTGGTATGTAGGGTGTAACAGATTATATGCTGGTAGGTAGAGCGTAACAAATAGTATGTTGGTATTTAGGGTGTAATAGATGGTATGCTCGTATATAGGATATAATAGATGGTATATTGGTATGTAGGGTGTAACATACTGTACGTTTGTTTGTAGGGTGTAACAGATAGTAAGTTGGTATGTAGGGTATAATCGATGGTATGTTGGCATGTAGGGTATAATAGACGGTATGTTGGTATGTAAGGTGTAATAGATGGTATGTAGGGTGTAACAGATTGTATATTGGTATGTAGGGTGTAACAGTTTGTATGTTGGTATTTAGGGTGTAACATATGGTATGTTGGTATGTAGGGTGTTACAGATGGTCACCTTCAAGGACCATAACATTGTATCAATCGCATCTGCTAGAAAAATGAGGTCAGTCGTCACGTGAGGTCACAGACCCTGAGCTGCTTTGGGGATTAGCGTGGACGGTTACAAAGCATGGCTTGCTTCTGCAGTGTTTTAAAAATTGAGGTTGGAGAGTTGAAGGAGGAGGTCTTGCTTCTCCAGGAGGAGATTAGGAGGCTGAAGGTCCACCTCAATGGGTCTGGGAGAGAGTGTGAGGTGGCTGGAGTTGTGGGGAATGAGGCTTCTAGCAGTGAGGTGCAGTCTGTCTCTCGCTGTGAGGAGGCTGTAGTTGGGGAGGTAGCAACGGCTACCAGCAGTGAGGTGCAGCCCAGCACCTGCTACAAGTGGCGAGTGGTTCACAGTAATGGGAGGCGCATCAGAGTAAGGAAAGTTAAGAGTGAAGATCTGAAGGTAGGAAATCGCTTCTCTGTTCTTCAGGATGAATGTACTTCAGTGGCCAGTGAAGGTAAGGGTACTACTGCCCCTGCTAATGGAGGTAAGCGCATTCTTGTGGTTGGTGACTCTCAGGTAAGATATATTGACCGTGCTTTTTGTAATAGGAATAAGAAGATGAGAGATAGAGTGTGCTTCCCTGGAGCTGGTGTTGGGGACATTGTCAACAGGCTGGATAATATCATGTCAGGTAATGGGAACAAGCCCATTATCTGTCTCAGTGCTGGTGGAAATGATATTGGGAAGGGTAGGAGAGAAGAGCTGCTAGATAAGTACAGGTCAGCTATAGATTTCATTAAGTCTAAGGGAGGGATCCCAATCATATGTAGCATCTTGCCTAGAAGGGGAGTAGGAAATGAATGGTTGTCTAGGGCAATTGGTGTAAATTGCTGGCTAGACAGATACTGCAAGGAACTTGCAATCCCATTCATTGACAACTGGAACAACTTTTATGGCAAACATGATATGTATGCAAGGGATGGGGTACATCTCTCTGGGGCAGGGGTGGTAGCACTTGCAGACTCGATTGAGAAGGCCATTGGTGAAATGCCTATGATTTTAAACTGATGGAAGATAGAGGTATGGGTGTGTGTGGGAAACAAGCAGGTTGCAACACTAGGGTTGGAAACAGTAAATGTATAAAAGGCATTCAGCATGAAGTTATAAATAAAGACAATAGATCAGGTCAGCAAACAAAGGGGGACAGCAGAGGGCAGCAAGGGACTAGCTCCCTTAAGGTTTACTATACTAATAGCAGGAGTGTAAGAAATAAGATAGATGAGCTAAGATTAATTGCAAGTGCAGGAAACATAGATATTATTGCTATAACAGAGACCTGGCTCAATCTGAAAGATAGAGAGATGCCCTCTGAATGTCACATACAAGGCTATAAATTATTCCACACTGACAGGGTCAACAGGAAAGGTGGTGGAGTAGCGATGTATGTCAGAGACAATTTAAATTGTTGTGTTAGACAAGATATTAAATTAGAAGCGTCAGCCACTGAATCTGTTTGGTTACAGCTTCTCGAGGGCCGAGAAAAACTAATTTTGGGTGTGATTTACAGGGCCCCAAATCTTGATAGGGAGTGCAGTAAACTTCTATGGGACGAAATTCGTAAGGCATCTACATACGAAAATGTTGTGCTAATGGGAGATTTCAACTATAGACAGATTGACTGGAGCAATTTGACAGGAAATTTAGAGTCAGGTGACTTTCTTGATACGATCCAGGATTGTTTTTTAAAACAGTTTGTGACAGAGCCAACTAGGGGAAATAACCTCCTTGACTTGGTTCTTGCCAGTAGGGAAACACTAATTAATAATCTTGAGGTTAATGATGAGCTTGGGGAAAGTGATCACAAATCACTCAGTTTTAATATATCATGGAATTCCCCTAATAATGGCAATCAAGTCTCCGTCCCTGACTTTCGCTTGGCTGATTTCATAGGACTGAAAAATTACTTAGGTGGGCTGAACTGGAATGACCTGACTAAGGGTCAGGTAGGTGGTGATGGTTGCCGATATGATGCTTTCCAGGGCATAGTTCTAGCTGCTCAGTCAAATTATGTTCCAAATAGGGAAATCAGATCAAACAAAAATGATCCTAAATGGATGAACAATAGATTAAAATATCTGATTGGTCAAAAGAGAGGCATATATAGGCAAATCAAAAGAGGAGAGGGGCAATTAAGAAATCGATATATTCAGTTAAAGAGAGAAATAAAAAAGGGAATTAGAAAAGCAAAAAGAGATTATGAGGTTAAAGTTGCAAGAGAATCGAAGACTAACCCAAAAGGATTCTTTCAGGTATACAGAAGTAAGATCAGGGACAAGATAGGCCCACTCAAAAGTTCCTCGGGTCAGCTCACTGACAGTGATAAGGAAATGTGTAGAATTTTTAACACATACTTCCTCTCAGTTTTTACACAGGAGGATACCAGCGATATTCCAGTAATGATAAATTATGTAGAACAGGACGATAATAAACTGTGCACTATTAGGGTCACAAGTGACATGGTCCTTAGGCAAATAGATAAATTAAAACCTAACAAATCCCCAGGCCCTGATGAACTGTATGCAAGGGTTCTAAAGGAATGTAAAGAGGAGCTTAGCACACCTTTGGCTAATCTTTTCAACATATCACTACAAACTGGCATGGTGCCAGATAAGTGGAAAATGGCAAATGTGATACCTATTTTCAAAACAGGTGACAGGTCCTTAGCTTCGAACTATAGACCAATAAGCCTAACCTCCATAGTGGGAAAATTTATGGAATCAATAATTGCCGAGGCAGTTCGTAGCCACCTTGAAAAGCATAAATTAATCAACGAATCTCAGCATGGTTTTACAAAGGGGCGTTCCTGCCTTACGAATTTATTAACTTTTTTCACTAAGGTATTTGAGGAGGTAGATCATGGTAATGAATATGATATTGTGTATATGGACTTCAGTAAGGCTTTTGACAGGGTCCCACATCAGAGACTATTGAGGAAAATTAAAGCACATGGAATAGGAGGAGAAATTTTTTCCTGGATAGAGGCATGGTTGACAAATAGGCAGCAGAGAGTTTGCATAAATGGGGAGAAATCAGAGTGGGGAAGCGTCACGAGCGGTGTTCCACAGGGGTCAGTGTTGGGCCCCCTGCTGTTCACAATCTACATAAACGACATAGATGAGGGCATAAAGAGCGACATCGGCAAGTTTGCCGATGACACCAAAATAGGCCGTCGAATTCATTCTGACGAGGACATTCGAGCACTCCAGGAAGATTTGAATAGACTGATGCAGTGGTCGGAGAAGTGGCAGATGCAGTTTAATATAGACAAATGCAAAGTTCTAAATGTTGGACAGGACAATAACCATGCCACATATAAACTAAATAATGTAGATCTTAATATTACGGATTGCGAAAAAGATTTAGGAGTTCTGGTTAGCAGTAATCTGAAACCAAGACAACAGTGCATAAGTGTTCGCAATAAAGCTAATAGAATCCTTGGCTTCATATCAAGAAGCATAAATAATAGGAGTCCTCAGGTTGTTCTTCAACTCAATACATGTTAGGTAAGACACATATGCAACAGTTAGACAACTTTATTCCGAAACGTTTCGCCTACACAGTAGGCTTCTTCAGTCGAATACAGAAAGTAGGCAGGAACAGTAGAGATGTGAAGACGATGTAATCAGTCCATCACCCTTAAAGTCGTAGAATTTGAGGTTGTCAGTCCCTCGGCCTGGAGAAGTTCAGTTCCATAGTCAGGAACTATCTGAAGATCAAGCGACAGTGCGGAGACTTAAATACTGTCGGAAGGAGAGGTGCAGGGTAGTAGTAGTAGTAGTAGTAGTAGTAGTAGTAGTAGTGAGAGTGAGAGGCCACTGAGAGGTCATGTCCCTCTCAGATCCAACCCTTCTCACTTGAAAAGCTTGTCCAAGGTGTTTTCTGTACCAAGATGCCACGTGTTGCAGTGTCTGACAAGATGAACATCAAAATGGTATACAATACCGACAGGTTGTTAGGTAAGACACATATGCAACAGTTAGACAACTTTATTCCGAAACGTTTCGCCTACACAGTAGGCTTCTTCAGTCGAATACAGAAAGTAGGCAGGAACAGTAGAGATGTGAAGACGATGTAATCAGTCCATCACCCTTAAAGTCGTAGAATTTGAGGTTGTCAGTCCCTCGGCCTGGAGAAGTTCAGTTCCATAGTCAGGAACTATCTGAAGATCAAGCGACAGTGCGGAGACTTAAATACTGTCGGAAGGAGAGGTGCAGGGTAGTAGTAGTAGTAGTAGTAGTAGTAGTAGTGAGAGGCAACTGGGAGGTCATGTCCCTCTCAGATCCAACCCTTCTCACTTGAAAAGCTTGTCCAAGGTGTTTTCTGTACCAAGATGCCACGTGTTGCAGTGAACAGTGCATAAGTGTTCGCAATAAAGCTAATAGAATCCTTGGCTTCATATCAAGAAGCATAAATAATAGGAGTCCTCAGGTTGTTCTTCAACTCTATACATCCTTGGTTAGGCCTCATTTAGATTATGCTGCACAGTTTTGGTCACCGTATTACAGAATGGATATAAATTCTCTGGAAAATGTACAAAGGAGGATGACAAAGATGATCCCATGTATCAGAAACCTTCCCTATGAGGATAGACTAAGGGCCCTGAAACTGCACTCTCTAGAAAGACGTAGAATTAGGGGGGATATGATTGAGGTGTATAAGTGGAAGACAGGAATAAATAAAGGGGATGTAAATAGTGTGCTGAAAATATCTAGCCTAGACAGGACTCGCAGCAATGGTTTTAAGTTGGAAAAATTCAGATTCAGGAAGGATATAGGAAAGTACTGGTTTGGTAATAGAGTTGTGGATGAGTGGAACAAACTCCCAAGTACCGTTATAGAGGCCAGAACGTTGTGTAGCTTTAAAAATAGGTTGGATAAATACATGAGTAGATGTGGGTGGGTGTGAGTTAGACCTGATAGCTTGTGCTAACAGGTCGGTTGCCGTGTTCCTCCCTTAAGTCAATGTGACCTGACCTGACTAGGTTGGGTGCATTGGCTTAAGCCGGTAGGAGACTTGGACCTGCCTCGCATGGGCCAGTAGGCCTTCTGCAGTGCTCCTTCGTTCTTATGTTCTTATGTTCTTATGTTGTTATGTAGGGTGTAACATATTGTATGTTGGTATGTAGGGTGTAACACATGGTATGTTGGTATGTAGGGATTAACAGACGGTATATTGTATGTAGGGTGTAACAGATTGTATGTTGGTATGTAGGGTGTAACAGATTGTATGTTGGTATGTAGGGTGTAACAGATTGTATGTTGGTATGTAGGGTGTAACACCTGGTATGCTGGTATGTAGGGTGTAACAGATGGTATGTTGGTATGTAGGATGTAACATACTGTACGTTTGTTTGTAGGGTGTAACAGATAGTAAGTTGGTATGTATGGTATAATAGATGGTATGTTGGTTTGTAGGGTATAATAGAGGGTATGTTGGTATGTAAGGTGTAATAGATGGTATATTGGTATGTTGGGTATAATAGATGGTATGTTGGTATGTAGTGTGTAACACATGGTATGTTGTATTGTAGGGTACAAGGGATGGTGTGTTGTTATGTAGGGTGTAACACATTGTATGTTGGTATGTAGGGTGTAACACATGGTATGTTGGTATGTAGGGCTCATGTATTTATCTAACCTCTTTTCAAAACTACACAACATCTTAGCTTCTATGACGGTGCTCGGGAGTTTGTTCCACTCATCCACAACTCTATTACCAAACCAGTGCTTTCCTATATCCTTCCTGAATCTGAATTTTTCCAACTTGAAACCATTGCTGCGAGTCCTGTCTTGGCTAGATATTTTCAGCACGCTATTTACATCCCCTTTATTTATTCTTGTTTTCCATTTATACACCTCAATCATATCCCCCCTAATTCTACGCCTTTCTAGAGAGTGCAGATTCAGGGCCCTCAGTCTATCCTCATAGGGAAGATTTCTGATACATGGGATCAACTTTGTCATCCTCCTCTGTACGTTTTCCAGTGCAATTATATCCATTCTGTAATACGGTGACCAGAACTGTGCAGCATAATCTAAATGAGGCCTAACCAAGGATATGTAGAGTTGAAGAACAACCTGAGGACTTCTGTTATTTATGCTTCTTGATATGAAGCCAAAAATTCTGTTAGCTTTATTGCGAACACCAATGCACTGTTTTCTTGGTTTTAGATTACTGCTAACCAGAACTCCTAAATCCTTTTCGCAATCAGTAATATTAAGATCTACATTATTTAGTTTATATGTGGCATGGTTATTTTCCTGTCCAACATTTAGAACTTTGCATTTGTCTATATTAAACTGCATCTGCCACTTCTCCGACCACTGCATCAGTCTATTCAAATCATCCTGGAGTGCTCTAATGTCCTCATTAGAATGAATTGGACGGCCTATTTTGGTGTCATCAGCAAATTTGCTTATGTCGCTATTTATTCCCTCATCTATGTCGTTTATGTAGATTGTGAACAACAAGGGGCCCAACACTGACCCCTGTGGAACACCGCTTGTGACGTGCCCCCATTCTGATTTCTCCCCATTTATGCAAACTCTCTGCTGCCTATTTGTCAACCATGCCTCTACCCAGGAAAAAAATTTCTCCTATTCCATGTGCCTTAAGTTTCCTCAATAGCCTCTGATGTGGAACTCTATCGAAAGCCTTACTGAAGTCCATATACACAATATCATATTCATTACCATGATCTACCTCCTCAAATACCTTAGTGAAAAAAGTTAGTAAATTCGTAAGACAGGAACGCCCCTTTGTAAAACCGTGTTGAGATTCATTAATCAATTTATGCCTATCAAGATGGCTACGAATTGCCTCGGCAATTATTGATTCCATAAATTTTCCCACTATGGAGGTAAGGCTTATTGGTCTATAGTTCGAAGCTAAGGACCTGTCACCTGCCTTGTAAATAGGTATTACATTTGCCATTTTCCACTTATCAGGCACTATGCCAGTTTGTAGTGATATGTTGAAAAGATTAGCCAAAGTTTTGCTAAGTTCCTGTTTACATTTCCTTTAAAACCCTTGCAAACAGATCATCAGGGCCTGTGGACTTGTTAGGTTTTAATTTCTCTATTTGTCTGAGGACAGTCACAAGTTATCTCAATTGTCCATAGTTAATTAACGTCCTGTTCTATATAATTTATTATTTCTGGAATTGCACTGGTATCTTCCTGAGTAAAAACTGAGAGGAAGTAATTGTTGAAAAGTTCACACATTTCCTTATCACTGTCAGTGATCTGAGCTTAGTTACTCTCAAGTGGGCCTATCTTGTCCCTTATCTTACTTCCGTATGCCTGAAAGAACGCTTTTGGGTTAGTCTTCCAATCCCTTGCAACTTTAGCGTCTTAATTCCTTTTTCTTTTTTTATTCCTTTTTTTATATCTCTTTAAATGGATATATTGAGTCCTTAACTGCCTATCTCCTCTTTTGATACACCTATATATGCCTCTGTTTTGACAAATGAGATGTTTAAATCTATTGTTTATCCATATGGGACCATTTTTGTTGGATCTAATTTCCGTACTCGGAACAAAAGTTGTCTGGGCAGCTAGAACTGTGCTCTGAAAAACGTCATATTGGCAACCAAGATCACCTACCTGACCCATAGTCAGGATCATCCCAATTTAGCCCACCCAGGTAATTTTTCAGTCCCATGAAATTGGCCAAGCGAAAATCTGGGACAGAGACTTGATTGCAGTTATCTGGGTAATTCGATGATGTATTAAAACTAAGTGATTTGTGATCACTTTCCCCAAGCTCATCATTAACCTCAAGATTATTAATTAGTGATTCTTTGTTGGCAAGAACCAAGTCAAGCAGATTGTTTCCTCTAGTTGGTTCTGTCACAAACTGTTTTAAAAAGCAATCCTGAACTGTATCAAGAAAGTCACTTGACTCAGTTTGTTTAAAGTTAAAATCCCCCACTAACACAACATTTTCATATCTAGATGCCTTATGAATTTCGTCCCATAACAGCTTCCTGCACTCCCTATCAAGGTTTGGGGGCCTATAAATCACACCCAAAATTAATTTATCACGATTCTCGAGAAACTGTAACCAAACCGATTCTGTGTCCGATGTTTCTCATCTTATATCATGTCTATAACAGCAATTTAAATTTTCTCTGACATACATCGCCACTCCACCACCCTTCCTGTTGACCCTATCAGTATGGAATAGTTTATAACCTTGAATGTTGCATTCAGAAGGCATTTCTCTATCTTTCAAGTTGAACCAGGCTTCTGTTATAGTAATAATATCTATATTAACTGCACTTGCAAGTAATCTTTGCTCATCCATCTTATTTCTTAGACTCCTACTATTTGTATAGTAAACCTTAAGGGAGCTAGTCACTCGTTGCCCTCTACTATCTCTCTTTGTTTGTTGATCAATTGATTTGCCATTACTAGCAACTTTATTTTGAATATTGTCTTTTAAACATATCTCTGAGGTATCCTGGTAATATCTGCTGTTTGATGTTATGTTGCTATGTAGGGTATAACAGATGGTATGTTTGTATCTTGAGTACAATAGATGGTATGTTGGTATGCAGGGTATAACAGATTGTATGTTGGTATGTAGTTACCGCAGATGGTACGTTGGTGTGTAGGGTATAATAGATGGTATGTTGGTATGTAAGTTGCAACAGATGGCATGTTGGTATGTAGGGAATAATTGGTGATATGTTGCTATGTAGGGTGTAACAGATGGTATGTTGGTATGTAGAGTATAACAGATGGTATGTTGGTATGTAGTTACCCCGGATCGTACGTTGGTGTGTAGGGTATAATAGATGGTATGTTGGTATGTAAGTTGCAACAGATGGCATGTTCTTATGTAGGGAATAATAGGTGGTATGTTGCTATGTAGGGTATAACAGATGGTATGTTGGTATGTAGAGTATAACAGATGGTATGTTGGTATGTAGGGTGTAACAGATGGTCTGTTTGTATGTATAGTATAATGGATGGTAATGTTGGTATGTAAGCTATAATAGATGGTATCTTGGTATGTAGAGCGTAACAGATGGTATCTTGGTATGTAGGGTATAATAGATGGTATGTTGATATTTTGGGTTATAATAGATGGTATGTTCGTAAATACAGTTACATAGATTATCATACATAGCAGCATATGTGTAGAGAACCTGGGATAACCCAAAAAAGTCAGACAGAGTGACTTATTTCCATTGGGGTCCTTTTACCTTATTATTATAATATAGAGGAGATAATATCTTATTATTATACTATAATGGAGATATACTAGGAATAAGGTAAAATAGAGGGTTTATAGGAATTTATTTACACGTGTGTTAGCTAAAAAAAATAAAAATCATTCCCCTCCCTTTCTGTAGCTACATTCATCAGACACCTTTTGGCACTCTTCTTGAACTGGTTCATGCTATGACTGGCTTTGACATGTGCAGGCAGTCTGTTCCATTCCTTTATTGCTGTACAATAAAAGGTGTTTGAAGCCTGGCCACTGACTGTGGGTACTACAAAGTTGTGCTCTCTCCCCCTAGTACTATGATTGCTTTGGTTCCCAACCTTGACAAAATTGACAGCAAGATATTCTGGACATTGTTTGTGAGCAATTTTATAAACATGATTTAGCTTCAGTTGTTTTACTCTGTCTTCAACATTCAGCATATCCAACTGCTGTAATTCATCCTGGCCTACATGTTCTCTTGGTCCCAGCCCCAGGATGAATCTTACGATTTTGTTCTGGGTGATTTGCAGTCTATCTTTCAGTTTTTTTGTCAAGGCAGAGTACCATGAAGAGCAAGCGTAATCCATATGGCATTGTATAAGGGCTAGACATAGGGTCCTGCGAGCCTCAGTAGGTAGACACTGTGCTTGTCTATACAGGAACTTCAGTCTGGCATTCGCTTTCTTTACTACACTGTTCCCTATCAATTCTCCTGACATGCATGGGTCAAAGGGGATTCCCAGATATTTTGCTGAGGAAACTGAAGTGATGGGTTCCCCACTGCACTGGACATTAAAATTTTTACCCTTCTCAGTTTATGTTTCGTGCCAAAGAGAATGGCTCCAGTTTTCCCGAGGTGTAATGATAGTTTCTTGTCTACTAACCATTTGCTGCAGGACTCCAGTTCCAGTGTTAAAACATTAGCTATATCTTGTGGGCCTTTATCTGACACTAACAGAGCACTGTCATCTGCATACAGTAGGAGTTTACACTTGACACTGATAGGCATATCATTGACATAACATAAGAATAATAAGGGACCCAGAATACTACCTTGGGAACTCCATATGCTATCGGCAGGGGTTCTGATTCCGTTTTGTTGATTTTTGACAATTTGTCTCCTGTAGGACTTAAACCAGTCTACAGAACCTATACTGATAGCTTGAAGTTTCTTACATAATATATTGTGGTTGACAGTATCGAAGGCCTTTTGCAGGTCTAAGGTTACCATAACTATGAGGTTCCCCTTTGACATTTCAGTTCTCAGGTAATCCATCAGATTAATTAGGGAGGTGCCGGTTGAGTAAGATCTTCTGAAGCCCGATTGATAGCTATGGAGAATGTTGTTGTCATTAAGGTACTTAACTACTTGAGAGTACACCGCCCTCTCTAGAATTTTGGATATTATACTGAGTATACTAACAGGCCTATAGTTGCTGACATCAGACCTACTATTTTTCTTGAAGATAGGAGTAACTCTGGCCTCCTTGAACCCCTCCGGTACGGTATTAGTGGTGATTGATAGATTTATTATGTGAGCAATAGGGATTGACAGTTCAGAAGCACCATCTTTTAGGAACTTAGACGGGATGTTATCAGGGCCTGTGCTCTTAGTTGGGTTTAACCTACTTACTAGTATGTTGGTATGTTGGTATGTAGGGTATAATAGATGGCATGTTGTATGTAGAGTGTAACAGATGGTATGTTGGTATGTAGGATATAATAGATGGTATGTTGTTATGTAGGGTGTAACAGATGGTATGTTGGTTTGTAGGGTATAAAAGATGGTATGTTGGTATGTAGGGTATAACAGATGGTAGGTTTGTATGTAGAGTATAATAGATGGTATGTTGGTATGTAGGGTATAACAGATGGTATGTTGGTATGTAGGGTGTAACAGGTGGTATGTTGGTATGTAGGGTATAATAGATGGTATGTTGGTATGTAGATAATAACAGGTGGTATGTTGGTATGTAGGGTATACTAAATTGTATGTTGGTACGTAGGGTATAACAAATGGTATGTTGGCATGTAGAGTATAATAGATGGTATGTTGGTATGTAGGGTGTAACAGATGGTATGTTTGTATGTAGAGTATAATAGATGGTATGTTGGTATGTAGGATATAACAGATGGCATGTTGGTATGTAAATAATAACAGATGGTATGTTGGTATGTAGGGTATACTAAATTGTATGTTGGTACGTAGGGAATAACAGATGATATGTTGGTATGTAGAGTATAATAGATGGTATGTTGGTATGTAGGGGATAGCAGATGGTATATTAGTATGTAGAGTAAAACAGATAGTATATTGGTATGCAGGGTATAACAGATGGTATATTGGTATGTAGGGTATAACAGATGGTATGTTGGTATGTAGAGTATAACAGACGGTATGTTGGTATGTAGAGTATAACAGATGATAGGTTGGTATGTAGAGTATAACAGATGGTATGTTGGTATGTTGAGTATAATAGATAGTATGTTGGTATGTACAGTATAACAGATTGTATGTTGGTATATAGGGTATAACAGATGGTATGTTGGTATATAGGGTATAACATATGGTTTATTGGTATGTAGGGTATAACAGATGGTATGTTGGTATATAGGGTATAACAGACGGTATGTTGGTATGTAGAGTATAACAGATGGTGTGTTGGTATGTTGAGTATAATAGATAGTATGTTGGTATGTACAGTATAGCAGATTGTATGTTGGTATGTAGTGTATAACAGATGGTATGTTGGTACGTAGGGTGTAACATATGGTATGTTTGTATGTAGAATATAATAGATGGTATGTTGGTATGTAGAGTATAACAGGTGGTATGTTGGTATGTAGGGTATAATAGATGGTATGTTAGTATGTATAGTATAACAGATGGTATGTTGGTATGTAGGATATAACAGAAGGTATGGTTGTATGTACAGTATAATAGTTGGTACGTAGGGTATAATAGATGGTATGTTGGTATGTAGAGTGTAACGTATGGTATGTTGGTATGTAGAGTATAGTAGATGGCATGTTGTTATATAGGGCATAATAAATGATATGTTGGTATGTATGGTATAATAGATGGTAAGTTGGTATGTAGGGTATAATAAATGGTATATTGGTATGTAGGGTATGGTAGATTGTATGTTTGTATGTAGGGTATAATAGATGGTACGTTAGTATGTAAGGTATAATAGATGGTATGTTGGTATGTAGGGTATAATTGATGGTATGCTTGTATGTAGAGTATAATAGATGGTATGTTGGTATGTAGATTATAATAGATGAAATGTTGGTTTATTGGGTGCAATAGATGGTATGTAGGGCATAATAGATGGTAATGTTGGTATGTAGGGTATAATAGATGATTTGCTATTATGTAGGGTATAATAGACGGTACGTTGGTATGTTTGGTATAATAGATGGTATGTAGGGTATAATAGATGGGATGTAAGGCATAATGGATGGGATGTAAGGTATAATAGATAGTTTGCTGGCATGTATTGTATAATAGATGGTATGTTGGTATGTAGGGTATAATAGATGGCATTTGGGGTGTAAGAGATGGCAGGTAAGGCATAACAGATGGTACGTTGGTATATAGGGTATAATAGATGGTATTTGGGATGTAAGAGATGGTATATAAGGTATAATAGATGGTATGTTGGTATGTAGGATATAGCAGATGGTATGTAGGGTATAAGAGATGGTACGTAATGTGTAATAGATGGTATGTTGGTATGTTGGGTATAATAGTTGGTATGTTGGTATGTAGGGTGTAATAGATGGTATGTTGGTATGTAGGGCATAATATATGGTATGTTGGTATGTAGGGTATAATAGATGGTATGTAGGGTATAAGCGATGGTATGCTGGTATGCAGGGTATAGCAGATGGTATGCAGGGTATAATGGATGATATGCATCATGGGTATAATAGATAGTACAGTGGTTGCATGTCAAATGCTAAATAAGGCCCTACATGAACAAATTAGTTGATAGCTCGGGTCCCCTTCAGCTGTGGTTCAGGGGTCCCCTTCAGCTGTGGTTCAAGGGTCCCCTTCAGCTGTGGTTCAGGGGTCCCCTTCAGCTGTGGTTCAGGGGTCCCCTTCAGCTGTGGTTCAAGGGTCCCCTTCAGCTGTGGTTCAGGGGTCCCCTTCAGCTGTGGTTCATGGGTCCCCTTCAGCTGTGGTTCAGGGGTCCCCTTCAGTCTTTGCTATCTGTGTCCGATGGGGCTGTGGAAGGTGATGTATCCAGGATTAACACTTTGCCCTAAGACTTATATATTGCACTATTACATATTAGTTGGAACAGTGAGGGTGAATATACCTGTCGTTGAGCTTTCGCCCATGTTTGACGACCTCGATAAGGTGTTATTTGTTCGTTTAACATTGACCTAGGTACTGCAGTATCGTAAGAGGACGGATGTAAGGAGAAACAGGGTCTACCTGGATCCTTTTGTAATGGGAGCCTTGTGACGCTGATAATGCCACCGTAGCCGGTATCGTTGAGTTGAACGAAGAAATGACGGAAGTTGATTGGTTTAGTCACTCTGGCATGTTCGTTGGACGCAAGTGTTCTTTTGTTCACTATTGCAACATGCCAGGTACAACAGTGTTCTAACGTCACTTGACTGTCATCACTTGTTCATGAGTTCACCTTGTAAACTATATTTGTGGAAACTGTCCATAGCAGGGATAGTGTCAAAACAATAGTTCTGACACTGTATCTTGGTTCCAGTTCTCCCAGTGGAACTCAAGTATGACACAGGAACGCGTATTGAACAATAAGGTAAGTTTACTCTCGTGATCAGAAGTAGCCTCACCGCCGGATTTCGTTCACTCGTATATCCAGGAGATCGTCAGTGTAAGAGTTTGTCTCTATGTTTCAACGTAGTATGGTCCAGGGGCCCGGCATAGCCTGGAGCATGTGGTGTTCACTTGTCTTATACTGTAATATGAGCTACCAGTTTCCGCATACTCCTCCTCCAGGGAGGATCTGCTGACATGGAATAAAGACATTCAGTGCCAGTATTTGCAACAGACTTCAATCAAGGATAACTGTTTCCTTCAGTTCTGGATGATTGCTGTAGCAATTAATACCCCTAGCTTTATTATCAAGTAGGAAGTAATTTATCACGAATTTTTAATGGTCTGGGGAAACAGTAGTTCCCTCAGACTTACACTCTAATATACTACAG